>NC_056741.1:408344182-408644182 GCF_019279795.1 Protopterus annectens
GGTTGCAGTGCCGATAGTTGATACTGCCTGTTGCTCTATTCTTTGAGTACTTAAGATCACAGAGATGACTAAAATTGTAGACTGTGTGAGAGCTTGTCCACTGAATTAAGTAATAAGTTAGTTGATGTTCTTCGTCTCACATTGCTGCAGTCATAACCTGTGGGTAGTCCGCTGTCCTCGGTCGGCCCGAATACCAAAGAGTTAGGCTGGCGTCGGTCATGGGCGCCCGGAGCTGACGTCAGTACGCAGTAGTACTTAAGCGCATGACCGACGCCATATCCTCAGTCTTTCTTGCCGCGTGGTCCGAAGCAGAAGCAGCGTTTGCAAGTGCCGCTCATGCTCTGAAATTTTCAGTTTTCGAAGTTTCAGACTGAAGACCAGTTGGGCTAAGTACCCGCTGGGGAAAATTTTTGTCTTTTCTTGCCTCAGTTAATCCGGATGTCAGAAAAAGTTAATAATTGTATTTCTTGTGGGAAACAGATACCTCATAGGGACTATCATTCTCTCTGTATTCCTTGCTTAGGGCCTGAACACGACATAGTCGGGTGTCGCTTTTGCGCTAGATTTAATAAGCGCACCATTAAACGCAGATTAGACTGTGCTAGACTTGTTTTCGGTAAGCGGTGTAATTCATAACATGCCGTCGGATCCTCCGACGCCCGCTACCGCAAAAAAGCGAAAAGATAAATCTTTAAGGTCTAAACCAGAGGAGTCGTCCGTTGCGGATGCCGGTTCTATGGGATCTACGGTTGAATCTGTGGATCCAGCCGAAGTCTAGGCTGAATCCCAGGGGGGAACCTTTACTTTTGCAGGAGTTGGCCTCTCAGGAGTTAGGTCAGGCCGAGGGTGCTTCTCAAGTTACTGTGGTTCCTTCCTTACAAAAGGTTATTAGGCCTTCTACTTCAGTCACTAAAGGCCCTGCTAAGGCTAGACCTGGTATTTCTGGTACGGGCCACAGCCCTGGTTCTTCGGGCTCTGTTCCCAAAAAGCATATGTTGAAAATGGCAGAGGATTTGATTACCTTGATCAGGGATTCTATGCCCCCTCCAGAGAAGAGGCCTAGGGTGGAGACAGATTTAGAGGGAATGGAACATTCCTCTGATTACTCTTGAGTCCTCAGCTGAGGATATTCAGGATTTTCCTCCCTATTCTGATTCGGATGCAGAGGATTCCTGTCCTTCTGCTTCACCTCCAGAGGATTTTTCCTTTTCTGAAACCTTGCATTCCATGAGGGAGCATTTCAAGTGGGAAGGTCAGGATTTTTCAGTTTCTCGTAAGAGGCTTAGGGAATTTTTGTTTTTGCCACAACATAGACCTTTGGCTATTCCCGCTGTTTTAGATGTTGTTCAGGATGTTTTTTCTGAAGCTTTTCTTAATCCTGATTCTTTACCCCCTGCCCCTGTCAAGCCAGACAGGTATTACAGAGTTCCTGAGGCACATAAATATTTGTATAAGAGCCCTAGAGCTGACCCAGAAACTATTATTCAAGGGCCTAAGGGTGTCAGGGCTTCTGTGGTTAAGAATCCAGTTCCTTTGGATAAAGATTCTAGAGCGTTGGATAGGTGGGGTAAAAAAGTGTACACCTCTTCTACGTTAGCTATGAGGGCTTTAAATTGCCAATTCCACGTGCTGAAGTATCAGAACTTTCTGTTAGGTCAATTAAAATCTAAAGTAACAGACCCAATGACCTGTATCTCCAGCTGCCGGATCCTTCTTTTCTGGCAGCTCCTCTAGGAGGAAAGTTGGCACTTTTCAAACAAAATTGGCATTTGGTCACCCAGGACAAATGGGTGTTGGACGTAATAATTCAAGGCTACAAGTTTTATTTTCACACTTTTCCCCCTTTCAAAGGCATGCCAGATGTACCTCCTCAGCAAAGGCTGGAGGCTCAAGAACAAATTTCTTTGCTTTTACAGATGGGGGCTATCCAGGTGGTACCTCCGTCAGAAGAAGGCCTAGGGTTTTATTCTCGTCTTTTCCTAGTGCCAAAGAAAGGAAACACTTGGAGGCCAATTCTGGATTTGTCCATTCTCAATACATACCTAGACATTCCAAAGTTCAAGATGTTAACATTACAGCAACTTCTGCCTCTGCTAGGCAAAGATCACTGGATGGTAACTCTGGATCTCAGAGGCCTATCTTCACATTCCTATCAGGCCCAGCTGCAGGAGATTCCTGCGCTGGCTGGCACTTCTCATTATCAGTTCTCTGCATTGCCCTTTGGTTTATCTACTGCGCCCAGGGTGTTCACAAAGGTTCTGGCTCCTGTAATAGCTTTCTTAAGACTGAGGGGAATACAAATTTATCCTTATCTGGACGATTGCCTGATTCTTGCTCAGGACAAAGACAAGTTACTTCAACAGCTACAGTATGTAATGGCAGTTTTAAGGTGCCTAGGGTATTCTGTGAACGAAACAAAGTCCAGTACCCTCTCAGGACATGTGCTTTCTGGGTGTGAGACTGAATACAGCCTCTCAGATGGCTTTTCTGACCCCGGACAAACAAAGAACTCTTCATCTATACTTCCAGCAATTATCAGTACTGTCCAGGCTGACTGCAAGGACAGTCCTTCAAGCCTTGGGGTTCATGGCATCTTGCATTCTGATGCTTCCAATGCCAAACTGCATATGCGGAAGCTACAATGGTATCTCAAAAGTGTATGGACTCAACACTGCCACGATTTGGACACTGTCATTCCGATAATACCTTGCATCCAGAAGGAATTCTTGTGGTGGGCACAGGAATGTCACCTAAACAAGGGACTCTGTGACCCGACCAGAGGCGAGTCGGATCTTAACGACGGATGCCTCAGACCTGGCTTGGGGAGCACACTTCAATGGGAAATGGATTCAAGACACGTGGCCTCCCAAACTACAGCATTTGCATATCAACATGAAGGAGATGTTAGCAGTCCAGTTTGCCCTGATGGCTTTCAAGGGCCTACTTCAACCAGGACAGGTGTTTATACAAACAGAGAACACTACAGTCATGTGGTACATCAACAAGCAGGGGGGGACCCATTCTTACCCTCTTTGCAGACGAGCTATGATATTGTGGGAGACTGCTCTGGGTTTGCACATCACTCTTCAAGCACGGTTTCTGCCAGGAGCACAGAACTCCCTAGCAGATGTATTGAGCAGACAAATTGTGGATCCCCACGAGTGGAAATTGGATCCTCAGGTATTTCATCAGTTGACAGTGGCTTGGGGAACTCCAGACATAGATCTGTTCGCTTCTCCTCTAAATTTCCAACTACCAAAATTTTGCACAAAAATGTTTCACCCAAAAGCTTGGAAAGTGGATGCTCTATCTTTCAGTTGAAACAACCTTCACGTCTATGCTTTTCCTCCTCTACCTCTCATTACCAAGGTTCTCTTGAAGGTCAGGAGGGACAGGCCTTGCATGATTTTAATAGCACCAGATTGGCCACGACAGCACTGGTATCCTCTGCTGAGGAGTTTAATTCAGGAGCCTCCTTGGCCTTTGCCACAGCTTCCTCACTTGTTGTCCCAGTCAAGCAGTCATTTGCTCAATGTCAGGGTGCAGTCCCTGCATCTAACGGCCTGGCGTATTCTGTTTTAGAGCCTGTGGGTTCTCAGCTTCCTCAGCAGGTTTTAGATGTCATCTTGGAAGCTAGGCGGCCAAGCACTAGAAAAGTTCATGTTGATAAATGGAAGAGATTTTTTCTTTGGAGCACAACAAAGGGCTTTGATGTCTCTGTACCTAATTTGAGTTTTACACTACAGTACCTTACTGAGTTACTAGACAAGGGTTTGTCATTTTCTTCTGTGAAAGTTCATGCTGCAGCCATTTCTGCTCACTATGATTGTGACCCTCCTTTATTTTCTCACCCTTTGTTTAAGCAATTTCTTAGAGGGGCAAAAAATATAAGACCCCCACGTAGAGCTCCTACTCCTTCCTGGGATCTCAATTTTGTGTTGGAGAAGCTTACTTTGCCTCCTTTTGAACCTGCAGCTACGTCTGACTTATTTTTATCCTGGAAGACTGCCTTTTTTGTTGGCCATTACTTCTGCTAGAAGGGTATCTGAATTGCAGGCTCTCATGGCAGTTGAACCTTTTCTAATATTCCATAAGGATAGAGTTTCTTTGCGTACTAACCCTACTTTCATGCCAAAAGTGATTTCTAATGTGGCCTTGAACCAGTCTATCCATTTGCCTACCTTTTATGCTGATCCCCAAAATAAAGGGGAAAAAATCTTGCATTCTTTGGATATACACAGGCATTTATGTTATTATTTGAGCAGAACTAAGGAGTTCAGACAGACTCAACAGTTATTTGTTTCTTTTGCTTTGGGTACACAAGGGAAAGCTGTTTCTAAGCAGACTATTTCAAAGTGGATTGGTAATTGTATTACTTTTTGTTATTCTCATCATGGGAAGGATGTTCCTGCTGGGATTAGACCTCATTCCACTAGGGCTACTGCCACTTTTACTGCTTTTTTGAGGGGTGTAGCTACTAAGGATATTTTGGAAGCAGCTACTTGGAGTTCAGTTCATACTTTTACTAAACATTACCATCTCCCTCTTCTCCAAGTCCAGGGCTGGGTTTGCCACTGCAGTCTTACAGGGCATGTTAGCAGCCCCTAATGCTTTTTAGTTTGCCAGCCTCCCTTTTCCTTTGCTTCGGGATTCTACCCACAGGTTATGACTGCAGCAATGTGAGACGAAGAACATAGTACAGTTTTGTACCTACCATAAATGTAGATGTTCGAGGATCCACATTGCTGCAGTCCTATTTTCCCTCCCTCCTTCCCCTCTTGGGTTTGGGGGTGTGGTTATTGTTTGTTGTTATTGTTATTTGGGGATAATTATTATTTTCTCCCTTTGTGGCTCTGGCCTTTTCCTTTTAAGGCCTTCTGACATCTGGGGCAAGAAAGACTGAGGATATGGTGTCAGTCATGCACTTGAGTACTACTGCGTACTGACGTCAGCTCCGGGCGCCCATGACCGACGCCAGCCTAACTCTTTGGTATTCGGGCCGACCGAGGACAGCGGACTACCCACAGGTTATGACTGCAGCAATGTGGATCCTCTAACATCTGCATTTATGGTAGGTACAAAACTGTACTTTTTTTCTCCCCTTGTTTTACGAGAGTTGAACAGCCCTCATCAGGCATTTTGTCTGATCCTTTGCTTAAGCTAGGAGATTAATATGTTCTTTTAAAAAAGGGTGTGTTCTCATCTACTTGCTTGCACGATCCTGTAAAAGGTGCTTGGTGTGTTATGACACTTACGTATTGAAACAAATCCATAAGAATCATAGCAAGCCATTAACTGGCATTTTTACTGAATATTCTCACACTTAACACTATTTCTCACAGTCATAGGTCATTAGAAGTGTAATCTGACAGACTAGGGCATTTTAAGATAATCAGTATTGCCCTCACAGTGCATTTTGGGCAAGAAGTAGCTTGCCACAAAAACAAGATCATGTCTTCTTGAACATTCAGGGTTAAAGAAGGTAAAATGCAAGTATAATATGTGCTGCTGCAGGCTTGTACTGTGTAGAACTTCATGACAACATAAAAATATGTTCTCCATTTAATCTCAATTGCTATGTCATTAACTGACACCATTTAACACTTTTTTTTTTTTTTTTTTTTTTTTTTACACTGCAGAGTTTCATTTTTCAGTTTGTTTGCAAAAAAAAAAAAGTTTGACTAATATAAGTAGAGTTGCTTTATTGACTGGAAGAGTAATCTATAAAGCAACTCTGGGTTTGCTGGAATTCAAAAAATCACGAAGATCTACAGTTGCTGCTGAGTAATGCAGGTTTATTTCTTACAGTTGCAGAGTCCTTCTAAACAAACATTCTTAAAATTTTAAAGAATTTAAACTGTGCATTAGGTAGCCTACTTTGAAACGTTGGGTTTTCAGTTTTTATAGTGGAGTGCGCTATAGCCTATGAATTGCTGAACCACAAGTTTGGTGATACTTCATTCTTCATTATCTCAAAAAGGTATAGTCCACATAGAAAATTAATTGCTTATTTATCAGGTGATCATTTTGTTAAAATTTCAGTTAATTCCATAAGCTATTAAAGTGAAATTATTAAATTGTTCAGTTTCTGTAAAGCTGAGTTGCAATAAGTGTAATTTATAAACTGGTTGTTTAGCATTGGAGTAGGTATTGGCAGTATATGAGGGGATGAGGAATCCGAAGTAAAGGATGACTACAGGAATACTGTGAATGTTGTAGTCTTACTGGGGGATAGTTTATTGGAAATAAAATTGAAAATTTATGCCAGGCACTGTGGAGCAACTATTAACAAGATGCTTGGTTTTGTGTACTGCTCCAGGTCAAGATAGCCTTTGTGATATGCATTGGCGTTTGCTAATAAAGTCTTATCAAGAAATTGGGGCATTGTTAATAGTCTAAATTTTAAACGATTGCTTAAATGTAAAAGTATAAGGGTGACCATGGATAATCCTAAATTGGGTAGCTTAGACTACATTAGGAATGATTACTTGTGCTTTGTTCGTAGTGTTTTTCTGGCATACTGGATCTCAACAATTTTGCTTTTTGTAAGTACATTTATTTCACTTTTGGCGAAGGAAAGTTTTTAGTGTTTGCTTATGCTTAATGTATTATGTGATGTTTTGCAAAAATAGTTTTAAAGTGATGTAGTCAACAGAAGCAGTTTGGTTACTGAAAGGTTCTTAAAGTGATTTTTTTTAACTTAACAGTTTTAATTTGTTGGTTAATTTAAATTCCAGTCTGTGCAGAATGAATTCCTTGTTTGCGACACAGAATCTGAACTACATGACCCTTTACAAGTCTAGCTTAGTCTGTGGATGGAGATCTTTAAGGCCATTACATGCCACTGAGACTGTTGGGTGCTTTTTCATCTATTCTTGCTGTTTAGAACCTTGTTGATTTCTGCTGTAACCGTTTTCCCTTTTTTTCCTCCCTCTTGGCAGGCTGCTCATTCCGAAGGAAGCAGCATTAGCTGTTGAACCATGATGCATGAGATGGGTGGGGACTACCCGCACAGTCGACAGCGTAGGAAGGACACCGCTGGATGTAAACAAGTTCAAGAAGAAAGCGGCAGCAAGACTTTTTTTCTAATCTTTTCATGGTTTTTTTGTTTAGAGTCTGACACTTTGTGTGGCTGCGGACGACCTTAACAGTGAGGGTGAAATGCTATAAACTGTCCTTGTAGCCTTACCCATCTGTTAATAAAAGTTGGAATATTTAAAGGGACTTGTTTTTACTCCAGCAAAGCATAGGTTATCCTAATTGAAGTTTAGTAATTTTTTCTGTTAAGATCAGCTTGATATACTGCATTTTCCTGCTCTGACGGATCTATGTGGGCCATTTGTGTTATGGGCTGTGTGTATCATCTTTGAAAAAGTTTTGATAGAAAAAACATTTATAACAAACATTATTATGGTAACACATTACTGCCTTGTTCCTATGTTTTTTTTGTACACTGGGTTCCCATGGCTGGCATGAAATTCATATTAATGAGGTTTAATTGATGAAGCATGAAGGTAGAAGGGAAAGACTGGGAATGGGTGTGTGTGTGGTGCATTGTGCGACAGTCCAGCTGTATGACAGGGATACGACTGTGTTGCAGTCGACCAGGAGTTCATGTAATGACTTGCGTGCCTGTTTTGGCTGGTGGCTATTTCTGGAACTGGTGGGGGAGGGTGCAGGTGAGTGGCTGTTGCTGACCAGCTCTTGTGCATTTAAGCCACCCTATTAACACCAATTCTTGTTGTCCTGCTTTATTTAGCAGGTCTTGAAACTGCTGTCTGAATGCACTGTTTTCCACACTATCACATCCGTGCTGTGGGGCACAGGGCAGTATTCATAATATCAAACTGTTATTAGGCTGGAATCTGATTCCCATGAGTCTATCACGGTCTGCCTGAAGACCTCCCTCACTGCCTTCTGAAGTCTCTCCTTCACAATTCCTACACCATTTCAAGCCACTCTTCCTGTGTGATAGACTCTGGATCCCAAGCCAAATGGCTTTGCTGCACTGTCTTTTCTCCTGGATACATAGGATACCTATCCTCCTTACCATCACGTCATCCACTTCCAAGCTTCATCTTTTAGTGAGCCTGCATTGTGTGTGGCAGTTCTTAGTTCTTGTTTAACAGGTTGGTTGTGTTTTGCATCCAGCTTTTACTCAACAGAGCTGTCCAAGGTGGGCAAAAGGCTTATTGACTAAAGGCTGTTGGGCTTTATGGCAGGCAGGCACTGCCCTGTAAGTGCACAATACACTCCTCCCACAGTTACCATGGGTCCCTGGTATAGGTCTGAGTAGGTAAGTCCTCAACCCACTTAGAGGTGAACACCAGATGTTCTTCGTGTTTCACTGTTGCATTCATCACTTGAGTTATCTTGCCAGAGGTAGCCCTCAGCCAGAGTACCAGAGGCCTAGTATTTCTGTGTCGGTTACTGTCACTTCAGGACCGACATCAGGTCATCAGTGGCATAAAAACAGGCAGCAGTCGCCATTACATCAGTCTTTCTTGCCGAGGATCCCGAAGCAGAAGCAGTTTGCACGAGTGCCTGTCTGCCGCTACCTGAGTTTTCATTTCCAAAATTGATGTTGAAGTTTTCTAAAGCTAAGTACCCCGCTGGGGATCCTTTTTTCTTACTGTAACCGATGTCAGAAAAATTAACAATTGTTTCGCTGTGGAAAGCAAATACCACACCGAGATTTCCATTCTTACTGCCTCACTTGTTTAGGCCCAGACCACGACGTCCCTCACTGCCGGTTTTGTGCTTTGTTCAACGCCCGAACTATTCGTCGGACCCTTATTGTAGCTAAATACTTTCGCTCTTTATCTCCGTATTCCGGAATGGCTTCGGTAAGCTATCAGACTACTGATCTTGCGAAAAAAACATAAGGAAAAAGGCATAGACTGCACAGGTCCAAAACTGCCGACAACGCTTCCGTTAAGTTGGTCACCAGATTGCCGGCACTCAGGCACTTTCGCAGCCTTTGATGCCAGCTTTGATGGTTTCGCAGGCCGCTACCGAGACCCGTTCGGAGTCCAGTATGCTGTGAGCCTCTTCTTTGACTATGGAATCTGCAGATGTCTTTACCTTGGATGGGTCCGGAGCCACTGTGCAGGCACCTGCGTCTGAGGAATTTCTTCGCACTACCGATTTTTGACAAACAGACTTTCGCGTCTTCGGTTCTTTCTAAAACGACCAAGTTTTTAAGGCCCAGAGTACGAGCTACGCCTAAAAAAAATACCCAAACTCAAGTGCCTGCTTTTTTGCAGCAATCACATAGGCTTAAAATGCCGGAAGACCTTATGCTTATTAGGGGAAGCCAGCCTTCCCCTGCTAAAAGAAAAAGAGACTTGTCCCCAACAGCTTTATCTGACCTAGAGTCCGACTCTGAGGTTTCTGATTATGAAGACATGCCCTTATCTGCTTATGAGGATTCAGATGCAGAGGAATTCATTCCCTCTGCCTCTCCTCCAGAGGATTTTTCTGTTGGTGAAACCCTACATACTTTGAGAGCATTTCCATTTAAAATGCCAGCATTATCCTCAGTCCAAAAAGAGACTCTGGGAATTTTTAGACTTAACACAGCACAGACCCTTAGCTATCCCTCCTGTTCTGGATGTTGTAGATGATGTCTTTATGGAATCCAGTCTTACTCCTGATACTTTACTTCCAGCTCCCAGGAAACCTAACGGGTACTACAGAGTCCCTGACTCTCTCAAATTTCTTTTCAAGAATCCTACTGCTGACCCAGAGGTCATCTCCCAAGGACCTAAAGGAATAAAAGCAACCACAGCTAAGAATCCCACCCCCTCGGACAGGGATTCCCGAGCATTAGACGGATGGAGTAAAAAAAAGTCTATGCCTCTGCAACTCTTGCCATTAGAGCTTTAAATTGTCAGTTCCACATGCTGAAATACCAGCAACATACTATGGAACTTATTAAGCAAAAATTATCTACCTTCCCTGGCTGTGCAGAAAATAAAGAATTACAGGAGCTTATGCATTCTGCAAGCCGAGTCCGCAAGCACACCCTGCAATGTGGGTTTGATGCCCTAGGAGCATCTTGTAGGGCAGCAGTCACAGGTGCTTTATTTAGAAGAAGGCATGTCTGGCTTAAGGAACAGACCTTGCCACACCATGTCAATTGTGCCCCTAGGAGGAAAACTTGCCTACCATGCAAAAAAAACTGGGCCTCCCAACGATCGATGTGTCCTCAACAATAGTATCCCAGGGGTACAAATTTTATTTCCACATGCTGCCAACCCCGAAAGGGTTCCCAGATATTTCTCCAAACCAGTGGGCAGAGGCACTGTTCCTGCAGAACAGATAGGCAAGGTTTTTATTCCAGACCTTTCCTGTTACCCAGAAAAGAGGGCACTTGGTGCCCAATCCATTCTAAACACCTTCCTGGTGGTACCAACATTCAGAATGCTCACCCTACAGCAGCTTCTCCCTATGCTGTCCAAAGATTGACTGGTTAACCACCCTAGGCCTTCTTTAGGTCTAGGGTGGTTAACCAATCTGCATATCCCAATCAGGGACTCCTGCAGGAAATATGTACGTTTCAGGGCAGGATCTATGCATTATCAGCTCTCTGCACTTACCTTTGGCGTATCCACTGCTCCGAGTTTTCACAAAATGCCTTGCTCCAGCCATTGCCTTTTGCAGACAAATACATATTCAAATTTACCCCTACTTGGACGACTGCCTGATTCAGGCAGACTGTCAGGAAAAGCTGTTGCAGCACTTGTCATTTGTAAAAGGACCTTCTAACCTCACTGGGGTACACTATCAACGAAAAGAAATCCAAACTAGTCTCCAGTCAAACAGTTGTATTACTGGGAGCAAGCTTGGACACAACATCCCAGATGGCATTCCTTACTCCAGAAAAACAGGCCTACCTGACAGGCTACTTCTCTCAAATGGCCACCAGAACAGAGTTATCTGCAAGGAAACTCCTGCAAGCTCTAGGGTTCATGACCTCCTACATTCTACTAATTCTGTATGTCAGACTGCATATGAGGAGACTTCAGTGGTACTCAAGTCTTTGGTGCCAACATTCTCAGGAAACTATCATACCTATGATACCTTGTCTAAGGAAAGAGTTCCTTTGGTGGGCAGCAACATGCAACCACAACAAGGGACTTCCCTTTACACAGCCCCACTCCGGCCAGACTCTAACCACAGACTCATCTGACTATGCCTGGGGTGCACATCTGGATGGCAGGTGCATTCAGGGCCACTGGAGCCCAAATCAAATTCATCTGCAAATCAACCAGAAAAAGATGCTAGCTTTTCAGCATGGTCTAACAGCTTTCAGATCCCTACTGTCTTCAGGGCCTCTTTTAATCAAAACTGACAACACAGTTATGTGGTACATCAGCAAGCAGGGGGGGGGATCCACTCTTACCCACTCTGCAGGCTAGCCATGACCCTTTGGAACACGGTCTCAGCCATGCATATTCACCTGCACACGCCCATTTCCTGCCAGGCAACCAAAACTCTCTGGCAAACAAGTTAAGCAGATATCTTATAGACCCACACAAGTGGCAATTAAACCACAACACCTTCAGCCTTGTGACCAAGAAATGGGATACCCCAAAGGTGGACCTGTTTGCCTCCCCCTACAACCACCAGCTCCAGCCCCAAGGCTGTTCTAAAGATGCAGAAAGACACTCAAAATTGTGGTGGCGACTCCTTTTTTGACTCTGGCAATGGTGGCTATTCATTGTTTCACTGTTGCAGTAAATAACCCCTTGGGATTTCTTGTGTGGAAGCCCTTGATTGGCATGAATACTGTAGACTTTTGTTCCTCTGCTAGGCCCAGTGAATGCCCTCCTTTTTAAAGTCTGGGCAGTAGGGTCATTGGCCAGTACCATATTCGCTGTTTTTTTTACCTTGTGAGCCCATAAGTACCTTTGCAGCGTCTTCAGTCCAAAGCCATAACATCACTAAGATAAGTACCCCATTAGGAAACTGTTTCTTCTGTATCACTGTAACTTGTGTTGGATGCCAATAGTTAAGACAAAAGCCTGCCTAGACTGTAAGAAACCAGTCCTTCCTCTGCCCTTCCACTGTTTTTCTGGGCTCGGAGTGTGACATGCCCAACTGTCATTAAGCTTGGGGATGAGTCTTGGGGGGGGGGGGGATTGACCAACGCCAGAGTTAGGAGTCCACCTATGCTATGGTGTTCATGGGTCAAGCGAATCAGATTTTTTCCCCAGAAGCTTCCAAGAGTACCAGACAGTCATTTGCTGTCTTAGTCCTCCCTGGCTTGTGGTTGCCGATGAAATGGTTTTGCAGTCCCTTCTTAAAGAGCATGCATCTAAGGCCTGTAGGAAAACTGTTTTGGAGTCTGTCAGCCCCTCTACGTGAGGGAGACCCAAAGGATGTGGGGCATCGGATGGGGTACTGGATCTCTGATATTCTGGCTTCCAGCTTCTGTACTAACCACTTGGGAGGGTGATATCCCCAATGCTACATTGAAATCCTCATCTGACCAAGTACAGGCAGTAGCTGCACATTCACAGGCATTGACATCAAAGGCCAAATTTGAGAGCTTTGTCTTTCTTGCCTAAGCCTTCTGGGTCTGTTACTCCAACCCTACCAGCTGGACCTTGTACTGGCTGTGGATCTCATGGATTTTGAGATCCAAACAGTTGAGCACTGGTAGGACCCTGCCACAGGATTTTTCCTGGCAAAAAGAGGGATAACCCCCCCCCCCCCAGATTCTTCTGATGTGTTTTGACTGAGGATGAGCTAGCGTATACCCGACTGTCTAATGAAAACCTTATCTCAGTTTCACTACGCAAGGATTTCTCTTGGAGGGAGACCCCACAAGATGAATTCTGATGATTATCCCCATCTAAGAGTTGGAGTTTATTGCACTTAGAGCCCAAAGCTCTGGCCATTCCTCCAGTATTAGAGGTTGTAGGTGATGTCTTGGATTTCTTCCTTGCAGCCTTGACTCCTAAACACTTGCTTCAGGAAGTCAGACTGATTTTATAGTGATCTAGTTTCCCCACAAATATTCATGAATACTGTTGCAGACCCTGAAGTGGTCTCCTCTGGTCCCAAGAGAGCCAAAGGCAGTGTCTCAAAATAACCTGCCAAATGAGAGGGGTTAGAACCCTAGATACATATGACAAAAAGGTTTACATGTTTTCTTCCCTGGCCGTGAGAGCTTTTAAAGGAGAACTGCACCCACAGACCCAAAAAAAGTTTCATCTTTGTTTGATGTTTCCTACATTTTAACACGACTCTGGGACGATTTACGTTTTTTAAATATTTTTATATGTAATTTCTGATTCTGACCACATGGTGTCTGGCATCTTGAAGTAATTCTGATTGTTTAGTCTGCCTGTAGGTATCCCACAATGCAGTGCTTGTCTGTAAAAAAAAAAAAAAAAAAAAAAATCACCCAGGCCTCTCTTCTTTCCTGTCACTGCATTGATTTTTGTGTGCGTACACTTTCATTCACTTAGTTTTTAGTAACATTTAATGCCATTCAAGGAATACTTAAAACAGTGCAAATACCACAGAACAGAGTTTCATAGTGATTTTTGTTGCGGCTTTGTTTCAGAATGGCTAAACTGCAGTCTTTTGTGAAGCCTGAATTGTACTATGACTCCTCTTCCATCCCCCTTCACACCCAACGTCCCTAGATGTCAAAGTGCAAATGGTAATTTGAGACGTTACCCGCTGTGATTGACAGCTCACAGTAGGAGACTTGCATCATGTACCATCTCCTTTTGATAGGATAGCCTTTACTTTCTGAATGGGTAGAGGAAGTACCAGGGAGCTGGGTGGGTTTTTAGGACAGTAGTGGTGATGTCCGTTTGGGGAGGGAAATGGCTGGAAAACTACCTGTATTCAGTGGCGTTGATGACATCACTTAATTGGAGACTGCAGCAAGCTTTTTCACGGTGTGACGCAAGTTTTTTTTAAAGTGAAACCACAGTACAGTAAGGTACTGTTCTCGTGGAGAGAGTCAATTTAAAATATTTTAAATGCTGTGTTTTCTCATAGCAGGGACAGTAAGCAAAAATAAGTTTAGCATTTAGTAATGGAATTCCATTGTTACCCTTTAAATCAGTTTCATATGGTTAAGTGAAAGTTGAAACTGGGTTTGTTGGGGGGGGCTCTGTGCAAAAAATTGTAATCAATATTTCGATTAATTTCCAGGTTTCAGAACATTCTTTCTATTGTGATTTTACTTTAAAAGCATCTAACTGGGCAGCTGCTTCAGGTCTGTTGAGAGTCATGCCTGGGTAAGAGAACATTGTCTTTCAGAACATGTAAAATCAGAAATCCTGGCTGCTCCTCTGGACAAGGATTTTCTGTTTGGGCGCGCTCTGTATTTAAAAAAAAAAAAAAATGGAAGACTAGGCCAAGTCTCTCCAGGGTTTAGTAGATACTGCTAATTGAGCCTTGATTCTTTCCCGTTTCCTGGTCTTCCACCGCCTCCGTCTAATCTGGGAAACGGGAGAGAGATCAGACTACAAAGAAGATGGAAAGCTGACCAAGGCCTACTAGACCCCATCGCCAGGGTCAGCTTTCCATCGACTACAAAGAAGATGGAAAGCTGACCAAGGCCTACTAGACCCCATCGCCAGGGTCAGCTTTCCATCGACTACAAAGAAGATGGAAAGCTGACCAAGGCCTACTAGACCCCATCGCCAGGGTTCTAGCTAGGAGCAACTGTGACTCTCCTTCCTTTAAGCCCTACCCTAAATCTTCTCTCATCTGTAACTAAGTAGGAGTAGTACTTTCCCACAAGTGGCTAGATCAGTGGACCTTTTACATTAAAAGAGAAGGTTACTAGCTGTAGTTTCCCTTTCAGTTCTTGTACATATCCTGACTATCCCAAAAGGCTAGTTCAGGGAGGCTCAGGCGCAAGTCAGACTTCTGTAGCAGGGCTTCATATAACCATTTCCTATAGGAGGAAAAAGCACGGATAAAGGATTATTAGTACCATGAATTGGAGACCAATCCTGGACCTTTTTATAGCTTAACAGGTTCTTTGTGGTGCCCAGTTTCAAACTTTTCACAATTCTAAAACTCGTGCCCATGCTTTCCCTGCAGTACTTTGTGATCACCCTAGATCTAAAGCACACCTGCCTTCACGTCCCTGTATCAGTGGCCAAAGGAAGTATCTCCATTTGTGAGGTTTAAATTGCTTTCAGTTTTATGCATTGTCTTGTATTACTTCTCTGAGTATTCACAAAATACCTGACTCTAATAGTTTCATACCACAGGACAAGAGGTGTGCAAATCTGTCAATATTTAGATTGCCAATACAAGTTAAATTCATGGAAGAGCTAGAAGCTTTCCTTAACCTGACCACGGTCTGCTCCTCAAACCTGGGTCCCTCCTTTAAAGATAGTGGGACATGTTATTCTGGAGCCACATGTCTAAAAGAAATGACAATATATGGGGACGTCTTGGCATTCAAGGAGATGATGTTCGTGTTTCACTGTTGCAGTCATTACATTTGGGTTATCTGCTTGCAGGTTGCCCTCAGTTGGCCTGATTAACAAAGTCTTGGGTCCTGCGTGGGTTGCTGTTCCTTCTTCCATGACTTCAGGCAGTGTGGTATAAAACATGCAGCCGACGCCATTACCCCAGTCTTTTTTGCCGTGCGGTGCCCGAAGCAGAAGCAGTTTGCAAGTGCTGGTCGGCCGACTCCTGGAATTTTCGTTTGAGTTTCAGAACCGAAGTCTTCAACTAAAGCTAAGTACCCCGTTGGGGAAACGTTTTCTTGCTCCTTGGATGTGCACAGACAACGTAGATTATACTTGGACAGGATTAAACGTCAAAGGAAATCTGAACAACTGCTGGTAGCATTTGCCGCAGAGGGGAGGGCTGTTGCAAAACAAGCCATTTCTAAATGGATAAGCCATTGCATTCATTTCTGCTATAAGCACCATGGAAACCTATCCCCTAGAGGATCAGACCTCATTCCACCAGGGCTCCATCTACCTCTACAGCTTTTCTCAGAGGCGTCCCTACCAGGGACATCCTAGAAGCTGCTACCTGGAGTTCTGTACATACTTTCACCAAGCATTATCATTTGCCAATTTTCTCTAAATCCAGAGCTGGCTTTGCCACTGCAGTCTTGCAGGGCCTTATAGCTGGCCCTAATGCTATCTAAACTTCTCCCAATCATAGCTTTGGGAATCTACCAAAATGTAATGACTGCAACAGTGAAACACTAAGAACATAGTACAGTTGTGTACACTTACCATAAATGTAGATGTTTGAGTGTATTCACTGTTGCAGTCCTGGTTACCCTCCCTCCAGCCCCCTAACTTCTTTTGGCTATACCTCTACTTTCCTTTCCTATGCTTAAAAGCCTTTTTGGTTCATAGGTTCATACTAGGCTATCTGCCCTAGGGCATTTATAAGCCTAGCCAGAGTGTGTTTGAATTTCGCCACCCATTTTAAATTAATTTTGCTATGCCTTATTTTGAGGTTAGTATACTGTGCCTCTGTCTAACAGTGACACAGAAGTGATAGCCGGGGTAAACCTACGATCTCCCATCCACTCATCAAGATTCCTATTGAAGAGAGTCAATGTGGGACTCTGCCTAACCTGGACTGGGATTTCATTCTAGAGTGAAGGGAGCCTCTGGGTTATGAATCTGACCCTCCAGCATGTCCTATTTATTTCAGTGCTGAGGTTCAAGTCTCTCGAGCGCGTGGCTCGATGGGATTTGGATTTTCTGAGGTGCAGCATGTCCATTAATTCCGGGTTGGACATGGCTTTATACGTCAGGCACAGATCGCCTCTGAGCAGGCGGTATGCCACTGAGTAGAGCTGGAGTTTCTTTAACCGGGCAGCATATGGCATCTGTTTTGAGCCCTTTGATCCTCTTGGTGAGGTACTTTTGGGGTCTTTCCAGTTGCTGCAGGTGTCTGGTAAGGTACATCCCAAAAGGGGCATTGTACTCAATTATGGGCCTGATGAGGGATGAGTAAAGAGGCATGATGACCTCCCCTGATCTAAATGTGAATCCCTTCATGATTAGGTGGGCTATATAAAATGTTTTTCTAACCACTTTGGCCACGTGGTTGTCAAATGAGAGATTGCAATCAACTTGAGCCCCCAGGTCCCTAATGACTTCTTTTGTACTTAATGGATTACCACCTATGTGGTAATTTGTGGGCACTTTGTTTTTGTCAAAGGGGATGACTGTACACTTTTTGGCGTTTAGCTTGAGGCCATGGCACCAGTTGTCTTTCTATGAGGCCCTTTTGTAGGATGCTTGTGTCGGCTGGAGAGTTGATTATGGCGCCCAGTTTGCAGTCATCTGCGAACTTGGTCAGCCACAGTCCTTCCGTGTTGGCCTGTACCGCTGAGATATATATACCGAACAAGAGAGGTCCCAGGACTGAGCTTTGTGGGACGCCACTTGTAACTGGTTTGGAGTCTGACATGGCTCCAGCAATTCTAACCATGTGGGTTCTGTCCTTGAGTCAGTTTGCAACCCATCTAGTGACATAGGGGTTTATATTTAAGCTGGTGAGCTTATCTATAATGCCAGAGTAGGGTATTGTATCGAAGGCTTTTGCGAGGTCCAGGTAGGCTGTGTGGACCACCTTCCCCTCGTCAATGGCCTTGGTGACTGTTTCAGAGAAATTGACTAGGTTTAAGAGGCAGGATCTGACCTTAACAAAGCCAAACTGGGTAGGATCCAGTGTCTGTAGGTCCCCAATATCTTTATTTATGAGGTCCATGATGATCCTTTCCATAGCTTTGCAGACCAAGCTAGTCAGGCTTATGGGGCGATAGTTTCCAGGATCCGTTGAGGCACCACCTTTGTGGAGAGGGACCACTGTTGCTGTATGCCACTCTTTGGGTACATATCCTGTAGTAAGGCTAAGATTGAACAGTAGTTTTATGTTTGGGTTTAGCTCTTCTTGGAGTTCATGTAGGACGCAGCCCGGGACACCGTCTGGTCCCATTGATGCTGTGTTTTTTGCTTTGGAGAAGGGTGGCTCTTACCTGAGCATCTGAGATGTCAGGGGGGCAGCACTCTTTTGGGATAGATATTTGCCCTGTTGGTGGGGGGGGGGGAGAAGTTTGCACTGAACCTGTCAGTTAGGATGTTGGCAATGTCTGTGGGCTCGGTGTAATTTGTCATTTTGGACTAATTTTGAGCATATCTGGGAATTCCCACCCAGGTTCCTAACATAACTAAAGAAAGCCTTGTGATTATCCTTAGTGTCCTGTGCAATTTTTCTCTCGAAGCTGGCCTTAGACGATTTTATGCATGCCCGTAGTTTTTTTTTAATACTGATCAGAGATGCCTTCCCTATTTGGGATTGTGCTCTATCATGTAGTAGCTCCCTCCTTCTATTGTATAGTTTGTTTATGGCTGGGGTCCACCAGACAGGACGTCTGCCTTTGGAGGATTGGGTCTTGGTTTTATTTGGGATTGCATGATCCATGCATTCCTGAAGGTGTTCATAGAATGCGTTTATAAAGGATTCTGCGGTCTGGGCCGTATTTTCCACAGGCCCGGGGGCTTTGAAGGATTCCGCCTCGGTTTTGAGGCGTGTGAAATTTGCTTTAGAGAAGTTTTTCACTGTGGTTTTCTGGGCAGGGGGTGGGGTCGGGATGGGGGTCGGGATGTGAATATCCAGTGAGATTAGTTTATGGTCTGATCTTACCAGTGAGGGATACGCTTCTGGTCTGGAGCATAGTGTCCCCATGTTGGTGATCAGGTCCAGTATGTTTTCCCCTCTTGTGGGAGTGGTAACAAGTTGTTCCATAGCATTTGAGTTTATAAATTCTTGGAACCTTTGGGCTAGGGTGTTGGAGCTAGAGTAATGCTCCCAGTCTATGTTTGGGTAGTTGAAGTCGCCCAATATAATGGTGTTTGGAGAGACCTTCATATTTTCCAGTATTCTCAGGAAGGCCGAGTGGGGTTCCTGTGTTTGGGAGAGTGGTCTGTAGCAGGCTATAAACTGGAAGACAGTTTTACCCACTGTTAGTTGCACATGGATAGTCTCTGATGCTTCGTGCTGTGCCACCAACCTGGAGGTGTGGGTATCTTTGACGAATATTGATACTCCCCCTCCTTTTGTGGTTCGGTCCAAGTTTTGGGGCCGAAAAGCATGGTATGAGGTATAACCTGATAGTGCTGGGGTGGTCTTGGGAGGCTTGAATCAGGTTTCTGTTACTGCACAGATATCTGTGTTCTCCATGCTAAGGAGAGTTTCGAGTGCGTGCATCTTTAGGTTTAGACTTCTGGCGTTGAGTAGCATTACTCTTACTTTCTTATCCCTTGTGATACCTATGGAGGTGGGTTTGTCTTTTGAGCCTTGCCTAAAAAAGGCACTATGGGGGTAGCAAGAGCCTTTGCCAATATCCGAAAGCCCAGGGGTGACAGGTGCAAGCCGTCCCTAGCGAAGCATCTTGGCTTGTCGAGCATGTCATCCCAGGCTGTCAGGCATTGGATCCCCTTTGAATGACACCAATACTTGAGCCAATTGTTGAAATTGATCATCTTGTCTTCATATTGTGGCATCATTCTTGGTGAGGGTAAGATGCTACTCAAGGTCAGGGTCATACCGGCCTGGGCTACATGCTCAGAGAGCTCCTCTGTCTCTCTTCATGTAGTCCAGGGAGGTGCGTCTCAGGTCATTCACACCAGCATGGACAATGACTGAGTCCTATTTGTACTTGCCTTGGAGTGACCTGAGTGCTTGTGTTATGTGGGTGCTTGTGTTATGTGGCGGATCCTAGCGCCCGACAGGCAGCTCACCGTGACCTTCTCCTTCAGCCTGGTGAGCAGGACGTCAGTGTGCCTGACTATAGTCATCTATTACAAGTGTATCAGGTGTGTTCGGCGCACTGGCTTTGTGAGCTATGTGTTGCACGTGTTTTGTTTTGGGGTAGCGGTTGCTTGGGTGTCTGCTTTGGAGGTCACTGCTGCTTAAGCAGATTTTTATTTAGAGCCTCTGAGTGTGTTTTTGTGTGTTTATGTGTTTGGTTTGTTGTCGTGGTAGGTCTATGTGAGACTGGAATTGTAGTGAGTGTGGTTTCCTTCTCCTCCTGACTGGTTACGCCAGTACTGAGTTGAGAGAGCTTAGCCTCCAGTTTGGCTATATGGTTGCATCTCTCACATGTGTTGGAATTTGTTGGGAGGAGGAGAGGGTTGTATGTGTACATGAGGCAGTTGTAACATTGCCTCAAGATTCCCAGATTCACCAGCTGGACCGGAGAGGAGATTGACAACTGACCTTTGGACATGCTAGAATAGTATTGGGAATTCCTTTATAATTGAAAAAAAAGGGCCAATGGGGAACAAGGTACTCAAGGGGAGTTTGTGAGGGTGTAGTGCTTTTAATTTTTTAGAGCCGACTTGTATAATTGCTTTAGTGAGCAAGTGCCAGGTAACTTAAATGCAAAAGCGACAAACAGTAACTTTCTTTCAAGTGAAACAAGGAAATAAGTACAGTAAGCAATGCAGATATCACTAGGGATCCACAGAAGTGCTAAAAGGCCGCGTTTTAGGTGAAATTAGCATTTCAGGGAAACAAACAAAGCTAGATTCAGCAGGCCTGGATCTAGTCTATGCTCCAGCAAACAAGGTGTACCAATTTCAGTAAGAAACAGAATATGCAGGCACTATAAGCCTTTAACCAGAAATTCCCAGCTCAGAAGGGCAGAGTCCAGCCTCTCCTCCCACAAGAGTGCAGACCGCAATCCTCCTTAATGTAAAATAACTGGCCTGAAGCCCAAGTGCTTAAACCAGAATTAATACACTTTTAGAATAACAGACACTGAGCCCTCAATCAGCAGTTCCCAACTTAGAAGGATGTAAGCTACCTGTCCTGCCATCACAGTGCAGGCCACAAACCTTCCTAATGTAAAACAACTGGTCTGAAGCCCAAGTGCTTAATCCACTTGCTTTTTTGTTGGAGGTATATCTTTGTGCTTTGTTTAATTGCTTCCCATTAGAGGGGCACCTGACATCTGGGGCAAGAAAAACAGATGTAATGGCATCGGCTGCATGTTTTATACCCCCTGATGTCATGGAAGAAGTGACAGCAACCGACGCAGGACCCAAGACTTTGTTAATCAGGCCGATTGAGGGCAACCTGCAAGCAGATAACCCAAATGTAATGACTGCAACAGTGAATACACTCTAACTTCTACATTTATGACAAGTGTACACAACTGTACTTTGTGGAAACGAACACTTGATAACAGTGCAACACCACTATTATGTAGTACATAAACATGGAGGTACCCACTTTTTTGCTTTTCTATGCAGTTTTGGGAGGCAGCACAAATATTGGATTGCACCTAATGCAGTACCTCCCAGGGGAGTATTATTTAGTAAACCATTTGAGCAGATCTGCTTCTGACCTTCATGAATGGATGCTAAAAAAACCCTTTTCACAAGTGGATGCTAAAAAATTTTTTTTACAAAAATGAAAAGGTTGACAGGTGTGCCAGAAGTAGACCTTTTGCCTCTCTTTAAAAAAAAAAAAAAGCAAAGTATTGCTCAAGACCAAAAGACAACCTGGGCAGGGGTTGGTTGTCTTTTCCTTCCCGTGCACAGATCTGTTTCTATACACTTTCTTCCCCATATCTCTCATCCCTAGATTATACTAATGAGGCTCAAGGAGGAAGATTAAGAGGCAATTATGATTATACCCTTTTGGCCAAGCCAGCATTTATTCCCTTCAGACATTCATCATTCTCAATGCTGTAGTTGCCTGTAGCTATTTGGGTTATATTCTGACCTGTGATACAATGGCCAGCCACTTCTCAAGTGTTTCTGGCTCTCCTCCATATATGCTCCCAGACTGCTTTGTCTTGAGACCTGGGAGAAAACAGCAGCCTTGGATGCATTTTCTTCAGTACTTTCTTGCCCTTGAGAGAGACCTGTGGACCTCACAAGACCGGCAGTCTGCTCCAATCCCTCCCAATTTAGGGTTGGGAGGGTGGCCTAATGATTAAGGTGCTTGCCTTACAAACACAAGGTGCAGGGTTTGAGTCTCACAAGGGATATTTGGATAGGCTTAAAATAGCTCACAAGGGCAGTTAGCTTAGTACTAATCTATGAATCCATGAATACCCATTTTTGGCTCTGACGTTCTGTCAAAAATGAGAACAAAGGGGGTTTTAAGACCAGGTCTCTTGAAAGTACTGGCAATTTGCTGTTTAGACATTTTAGCAGAAGCATCAAATTTGTTTGGTTCTTGGGTAATTACCAGTCTAGTTACCTTTGAGGACCACAGGACCCCCTGTCATTTTACCTTGACATGCTGTCCTTGAATCTTTTTCCTAGAGATGTCCCTAGAAAGAAGCAAAAGTTTATACATTTAAAGACACTGTCTTTGTTTATAAAGATGGATTTCTTAAATTTGCCAGTAAGTAATTGCAAGTTTTAATTCATGAGGTGCAACAGAAGCCAACTATGGCCATCTAGTCCACAAATCTTTAAGGTGTTTTATCAGAAAACTCTTTTGGCAGGGACAGGGGTACTGTATTTTTTTGTACAAATGACTATTTTAAGAAAGTTTCCTTAATTTCTTCTCTAGGCTTTTCATTTTTTTCAGCTGTGTCCAAGATAACTTTTTGGGGGAACAAATGGATGCCCCCCTTAAGGATGTACTATGATGTGGGCATGCTACATACTAAATCTGTTCTTCCTATTAATACCAGCTATGGAGGATGTTTTTGATGCCTGTATAATCCTATTGGTCAATCTTCAGTCCCTACTGAGGCAGACTTTACAAAGTTCTTCAGTCTGACAAATATTTGAGCTGATATTTTTTTCGTGTGGTTTCTAGTAATTGGGTGCTCAGATCAAACCTCGAATCAGACTTCTACTGCCCTTCCCAAATGAGGATCTATGGCTTGGGCTCCTCCAAACCCACATTACCTCAGATCTTGTTTGCCGCTATTAGCATTCAGTTGTGATTGTGTGCCTCTGGCATTGGAAATAAGTCTAAACTTTTTGCAGTGTTTACACACCCACCTTGGTTCCTTTTCTTTTACCGTCTTTTTCTTCTGTGGTATTGTGTATATTTTATTCCTTTGGTTAGGTCTCATGCTGCCTTTTCCTTTACCTCATGCTCTGGTTGTCCATATTCTACCATTGTTAGCACTTCTCTCTCTGAGATTATAACATTGCCATTCTTTGTATCCTTATGTTAACTTTTTTCCTTAGTGCCATAGTGGGTTGTAAATGATGGCTGAAACGTTCTGGTTTTAAAAAAATGTATGCTGTGTGGACATCCAAATCTCGTGTGTGTACTTTTCGGGAGCTGGTCCTTTAGATTCTGGGTGTTGCATTTGCTCTTTCAGTCACTGAGCATTAGTGGAGCTCAGAAGTAAGTTGGTGCTGAAAGGTGTTCTGCCTCCTCCATCATCTACTTCTGGAGTGTTCCTATTGACTAAGAAATTGATGGATAAACCTAAAGAGAATAAGGAGGGGCAAAAGTCCAGGGAGCAAAGGAAACGATCCCCTGATCACACTCTCTTCCTTTAGCTATGGCATCTGTTCCAGCTCTCTATTAAAAAAAAAAAAAGAAAAAAATCTGATTTGACCACCCTTCTAGATCAATCTCTTGCAGCTGCCAAGCCTCCTCAAGAACCTCTGTTCTTTCCAGAGCTGATTTCTTCCAGACTCTATTCACCTTTTATGCAGGAGACTCCTAAGAAAGCTTCCAGACCTCCTTTATAGTTTTCCTTGTACAGGTCTACCAGGAGCCTTTCCAAAGTGAATGTGGACATGATGAATTTCCTCAGAACCCAAATTCAGTTGCGAGATGATTCGCCTCTCACCGGATCCATGAGCTTCAGACCAGCCCAGACCCCTTTAGCTGCTATTGCCCTGATCCGTTCCTTGGTTTTGGGGTTGTCCAACCAGCGAATACTGGGATTGCTTGTGTTTGATCCAAAGTAAGGAGCCGTGTCGACTCCAGCATCATCTCTGACCCACAGTCTCTCATGCTTTCAGAGCTTGAGGTGTTTCGGAGTTGTAGCTGTGGTGCTGGCTCCAGAAGTAGGGATTTGGCTCCAAAACATTCAGAGCTGCCCTTTCCACTTGGGCATCAGCAATGGATAGTTTGGTTCCTACCTCTGCTTCGAGGAAGGAGCCGAAGAGTTCCCTGGACCTCTCTAGTCTGTTATCTTCAGCTCCAGTAGGAATGGTCGTGGGGATCCCCCTCTGAATCTGTGTGCGAGGCAGCTCCTCAACTGTCTGTGTTGGGTCTTGACCCTACTCCTCCTGTCCCATCTGGACAGCCAGTCTGAACTTTTCTTGAGCCAGTCCTCATTCAGGATTCTCTTCTGACGTCTTGAGTCTTTCCTAGGTCATCTCCCTTGGAAGGGCCTCAGGAGTATAGGCAAGAGACACATTGACTCCCCACAGGAGTCATTAGCAGAAGACAGACTAGGGCTCACCTGTTGAGGATCTCATTTGGAGAGGTACTCGAGCTTTTGAAGACAGGTGGTTGGTCTTCTGAAGCCCCTTCCTGGGTGGAGTCCATGTTCCTTGAGGCATTTGATACTGGCTCAGCTTGTTCCATGGTAGTTCCCCCAACAAATGAAATGGAAGGTCTCATTTCTTGTTTGGCATATCAGGATCTAGATGTGTTAGCCAATTCCCAAAGACTGGATAACTACCTAGCAACAGCTTGTGATCATATTTATTGGAGCAAGGGTCCCCCAGTTGACTGGTGGTGATGGCAACCACTAAGAAGGAACTGTCTGAGGGGGAGAGTCCAACTGTTCATACCCCTAACAGAATCTAGGGATTTAGACAGAGGAAATGAGTTTATGCATCTGCAACCTTTGCCTTGCAGTCATTGGACTATTTAGCAAGCTGCAGCAGATTCCAGAGGGACTTGACTAAGAAACTTTACAAGTCTGACTCCAGGTCCGTGTCTGCTGAGGTAAGAAAACAAGTCTTCACAGCTGGCCATCCTCCAGACTATTTCGAAAACCTCCCACTCAGCGGAGATGGGATTTCTGGAGCTATATGTTCAAGTATTATGGTTCAGCATGCCTGGATGAGCCTATGCAATTTTGTGGAGCATTTCAAGATGTTCATCAGTGCTTCTTTTCATGGATTATTTCTTTTTGAATTGAAGATTAAGGAAATTTTCTCCATGAGTGAACAAGATGCGAGAGCTGTCTACCCACCAGGACATTTTCCAGGAATCAAAGGGGAGGGAAAATCTGGTTTCAAAAAAACCCCGATCTTTTCCCAAGGCTGTTTTGGAGACTGATCCCCCAAAGCAGAGGAGGGAACTCTAACAATAGATGTCCTCCCAGAGAGCAGGGAGGTCTGTGGAACCAAGGCTTCGGGGTCCCTTTTCTGGGAAACCTTACCAGCACCCCTGAAAGGGTTTTGTGACTGCTACACTATAGAGGCAGTTGGGGCACTTACTCTGTACGCAGAGGCATGGATGTCCATTACCAAAGATGCCTTTGTGCATTCAGAGGCTGCCATGTTCCATTTTCTCATCCCGCTCCACAAGTGATCGTTACTTAACATGCCCCATCAGAGAAAAGCTGCAGTCTTAGAAATACAAAAGCTGCTAACAAAAGGGGTCATCCATGTGGTCCCACCAGACCAGTGAGGGTTTGGAACTACTTTGAGATTCTTTTTGGTGCCAGAGAAGAATTGGAAACTTGGGCCAATCTTGGACGGAAGTCATTTCAACCTTTTTGTCAAAGGCACACCGTTCTGGATGGTCACGATTCAGTCCATTCTCCCAATGCTGCAGAAGGATGATTTAGATGTGTTTTATAGTAAGGGTCAAGGAGATCTGTCAAATCAAAATGGACAGGTGGTCCAAGAAGTTTCTTTGCTTTTTGCTGGGGGGGGGGGCATTCACTTTCAGTTTAGAGCCCTACCCTTTGGTCTCAACCTCTTGGTGTTCCCCAAATGCATGTCGAGGATGGAGGCTCTTGCTTAGATTCTGGGTGTTTCCTTGCCTCAACTCATTGGCCCTATCGGGCATCTTCTGATTAATATTGGGGATTACTTCATCTTTGCATCCAGCTGGGCATTGCAAAATTGGAGCAAAGTGTGTCTGCATACCACACAAGTCCAAGAGTTCATAGGTACTCACGTAGACGGTCTCCCATGTAATAAGGCTACCACAGACGAGAGACTCCACCATGCCGAATAGAGCTCTGGCAGTGCTGTAATTTAAAATTCCACCCCCCCCCCAGGCTAAATTAACTGTACAACTCTGGCTACTTCACTAATACTGGGTTTGTTGGCAATATTTCATATGAGTACTCCAGTGGATGTTAGGTTAATGGTCAATAAGATAACAACCCGTGAATTTTCCCATGCGAGTCACCAGTGTGTGCAAGAAACCTTTTATAATTGTGGGTGCAAGTACCAGAAGTGCAACAGGGCTGTCTTTTTGTCTTACCTTTATCCAAGGCCATGGTGATCATGGATGTTTATCAACGCTGAGCAAAAAATAACCTTTATATCAACACAAAGCTTTCAGGTGTAATACCTGAAAGCTTTGTGTTGATATAAAAGTTATGTCATGTGAAATGTTTAGACTTTGGGTATATCCAGATAGAATATACTAAGAAATGTTTCCTCCTTTACACCATATTGAGATATTTTGTGGTTGTTTCTTACCAGCTGCTGCATTTTTACTCTGGTTTTTAGTATGGATACTTTGTGATTATTCCTTGGTAATTTAGAACTGTGGGCTAACTCGATTTGAGATAATGTAAGGGTTGGAGGGTATTATGGGAAAAGAGAGAAGCCTGAGCCACTGATCCAAAATCTTGAAAAGTGGACTATGTCTGATCCAAAGACCCAATCCTTCTAGGAGGACAAAAACAGACAGCACAGATGCATCATTAAGGTAAGCACATAAGTTTATTTTTTCATCTTGGGTCTGACCCAGTATCTATTTGTATTTCTTTAGCCACTAGCAAGGGTTCTGTTCACTGCTAATCCTCCACCTTCAGACAAGGAGGGTAGACCCTTTTGTCAGGTTTGGAAATAATTTTTCTTCAATTCTAGCTTTCAGAATAGTGAAAGTACAGTTGTGTAAAATATTACTCTTCACCATTGCAGTATTCATAACAGAAGGGATCTCCTGCCAGGGATAGGCCAGTGTTTGGCCAGTATACCCAAAGCCTTTAGTGCTTACAGGTGCTGTACGTCACACACATGCTTCCTGCATAGGGCATTAAGGTGATGTATGGATGCACACACTCAGAAATAGAAAGGGACAAGGATGAACATGTGCATCCTGTAGGAGAAAAGAAAGAAAAAAAAAGAGAAGGACCCTTTGCCCAGGAGGGCAAGAAGGGCAGGCTAGAGTGGGGGGGGGGTGTATTGCAACAATAAAGCGAAAGTACATTACTGTTAATATTTTGCACTTGTCTATGTCCTTCCATATCATTGTTCCAGTATTTGTAACAGAAGAGAGAGTACCAAAGTTTGAGTAAACCTGGGAAGAGGATGACACTGAAGAGCCCTCTTGAAACCCATGTAGGATAGTCCTGGCAAAGCCAGCTCTAACCTTGGAAGTAACATCCAACTTGTAATGCTTGAAGTTCTGGACAGAAAACCAAGTAGCAGTCTCAAGGATGGAGTTGGCATCCAAAAGCACCAGAGGAAGCAACATGTGTGGTAGAATGAGCTTTTCTGATAAGGAAAGGCATGTACCATGAAAATAACAAAAAGGAAATTGCCTGCTTAGGAACAGCTGAGCCAAAGTCCTAGGATGAAAGTAAACAAAAGGCTGCTCAGATTTGCAAGTGACACTAGTTTTATCCAAATAGTAATATTTGTGCTGTTTTTTCAAATCCAAGGTATGAAGAACCTTCTCCGTGGCAGATTGTGGAGAAGGAATGAAGTAAGGCAGATGAATAGACTGATTAAGGGGCAACTCATTGACCACCTTGGTCATAAAAGAAGGAAGGGATTTCTAAACCATAAAATACCCTTGGTAGATAATGGACATAACCTGAGTATCTTGTGATCCTTAATCTATTTAGAAGAGATGGGGAAAGGTGAAAGTGTAAGGAAACTTAGGGAAGAAAACTGTCAAATGGAAAGTGGCTTGTCCTGAAAAGTAGGTTTCTAGAGAGTAAGGGGTTTGAGTAGCAGGGTGCACACGTTTAGAACCCATTTTACTTTGGTGGAGGGTGAGAACCGCCTGCGAACAATAGCAGATTTGGAGTGGTAATTCCTGTGGCACTTTGGAATAGGATAACTCCGAGTATTTGCCTTTATCCTGGAGGGACTTAGTTTAGCAGTACCAAAAGATTTTTATTCTCCAAAGGAGCATCTAATAGTTTGACCTTAATGTCATCAGGCAAAGTTTGAAGACAAAGGTAATGGTAATGCCTCATAAACTACATGCAGCTGCCCTGAAGGAAGCATCAGCTGCATTGTAACTGCATTTAATAGAGTGGAGGGCAACTTTAGAGGTGGAATTCAACAATGAAAGGGTAGAATCCTTCTCAGAGTCAGGAAGATCAGAAATTACCTGAGAAAGGACCAAAATATATGTGGTCATATGAGACTGGTATTTAATGTCTCTAAAAGGTAAAGTAGCAGTAGTGTGAACAGGGAACATTTTAGACGCCCTTTTTCTGAGGACATGCAGGAGGGGGAAAATCTGATCCTATTAAGTCATACATGTGCAAGTGGAAACATTTTACTTGGTGCCAGTCCAAGAATTAGGATCCTCTTCATGCCCAACTGCCTTTGGTTCTTGACTTTGCATGTGCTGCTGTCCTTTATCTTTCCTTATTCTATCAAGATTCATTTATCTGCCATTTCTGTTTCTGTCCTTGGGTCCCCTTTTATAACAGTTGTCAAGTTGCAGTTTTTGAAAAGGGGTGTTGCACATGTATCCACCTGGAAAACATGCTTCCCTTGGAATCTTAACTTTGTGCTTGAAAGGCTTACTCTCTCCATTTTCATCAGCTCATCAGGCTGAATTGTGATTCTTAATGTGGAAGTCTTTCTTGTTTCTGAGACTTCGATTGCCTGAGTTACAAAACTTCTGCTGAGTAAGCCTTACCTCATTTTCATAAGGAGAAGGTTTCTTTGAGAACTAACCCTTCTTTTATGCTTTGAAGTGATCTTGGAGTTTACCAAGAGCCAGACTATTAATCTTAGAATGAGGGAGAGAAGATTCTTCACACACTGGCAGTTTAGATATTAGACTAAACTTGGGCCTTCAGGAAAGTTGATCAGCTGTTTTGCTTGCATTGAGGAGGACCGGACAACCAGTGTCATACTATTTACAAATGGTTGTCTCTTGCCATTGCTTTTGATATACTTGTCATAAGTTATTTCCAGGCTGATGTAGGGTTCATTCCACAAGGATTTAGGCTTTATCTGTGGCTTTCTTCAAAGGGGATGATTTTAAACTTTATCTGTACATACCTAAAAGCACTGCAGGTGATTCCTTTTCCAGGTCCAGGACAAGCTTTGTTAGGACCCTTCTTTAGGGGATTCTGGATTCTTGTGTCCTCTTACCCTGTTAAGATTTTTTTGCTGCTGTAGCCTACCGAAATAGCTTTAGCTCCTGCAGTAGTGATTTATTTGAACATAGTACAGTTATGCCAGTAAACTTAACCATAACCATGCCTTCCACCATTCATCTTTACATTGGCTGTTTTTTTTATTTTTTGTATTGCTAATATGTGAATGTATATATATTTGTTTATATAGTTTACTACTGGGGTTGTTTCCTTGCATTATTCTGACTGGGGTCTTGCCCCTTGAAGTTTGTGCTGTCTTTATATGGAGCTTCCCCTCCCGCTCCTGACAGAGCATGTTTGAGATGCCCTAAAGCTTCAAAAGCTCTCTGGTCTGTGGGTAGGGCCCATATAGCTTAGGCTACTGCAGCAGTGATCTCCTTGAACATCTGCTGTTGCAGAATGTTTACTTGTACAACTGTATTTTCTGTGGGATAGTTTTGACTGTGGTCATCAGTGTCCTTGAGATCTTCCTCGGAGCCGATAGTTGTTGAGTCCATTCGGAGCCGGTCCCCGAGCCCTTCGGAGCCGATGGAGAAATCGGTTCGGGCCCGATCGGTATCCTCTAGATCATCCAAGATGTCTGATTCGGACATCGACAGGGTGCTCCTTCGACTCTTCCAGTCTCCGGTGTTCCAAAAGCTAGTTTCGGCTCCAGCCCATTCGGCTTCGGAGCCAATGGTCCACTCCCCTACTGTGGTTCCTCCTCCAACAGCTTCGGCACCGTTGGAGCCAGTGCTGGTGGAACCAGTGGAGGTGTTAGGGTTGGGCCCGACCCTTGCTCCAACTCCGGCTCTTGGGTCGGAGTTCAGTACACGGACTTCTTCCTTCGGCCCTGGGGGGTAGGCTTCAGGATTGATGCTTTCAGTCCCAAGTCTCCCTCTTGGTGCGTCTGCGGCGGCAGTGCCGTCCACTGTCGTGGCCATGGAGGTGGGACCCTCCCAGGATTCTGGTGGTCCCGCCTTCAGGGCTATGAGGAGTGCATTAGCCAAATCTTCCTTGGTTACCTCCACGGTTTCCGCAGCTCCTTCCCTGCATACGGAAACTGGGTCGTTGGCAGTCCCCCTGTCCTTAGACAGCGGAGCCCCGGGGCCTCAGGTTACCCCCACTGGGGTTTCTCCCCCTCCTGGAGGTCCTTCTGAAGCCTCTTCGGAAGAACCCCCCCAGGAAAAGATCGTGCAAGAGGAAGCACGTTGACTCCCCTGATGAGTCTCTAACATCCGACACCGATCTCGATGATGCAGAGGGTTCCCCTAAGTCGTCCTCGGATGATGTCTCCTTTGCAGACATCCTTGAAGCCCTAAAACAACGAGGCGGCTGGCAGTCCAAACCTCCCTCTGCTGATGAGTCGGTGTTCCTGAAGGCCTTCGGGGCTCAGCCCTCCGCCTCCTGGGTGTCTCCGCCCTTCGATGAGCTCTTGGATTTGATCTGTCGAAGGGCATGGGAACACCCAGACTCTGTGGAACCGGTGCCTGCTCGTCCGAATAAGTTCCTTTTGGCGCCCCCTGAAAAAGAGTTTTTAACTAAAGGTGTGGCTGTAGATGCTTTGGTGGTGGCATCTGCTACCCAGCAAGATGTAGCAGAGGCTTCGACGTCCGTCCATCCTCCTAATAAGGAGTCTAGGAGCATGGATCGGTACGGAAAGCGCACCCTCAGTTCAGCGGCTTTTACACTGAGGTCCTTGAACTACCTTACGCACTTTACCAGATTTCAGAGGGATCTGATTAAGGAGCTATCCGATACCCTCTTGGGTAACCTGCCTGAGGAGCTGGCCCAGACGGTTGGCTCTCAGCTGGCTACAATGTCGTCCATTTCGAACTCGTCCATGAGGCTCATTTCTTATGCGGCCGAAGGGTAGAGCGGCGGGTACAGGCATTGCTCTACGGAGACAAGCCTGGCTCCGCCTGTGTCATTTCATGGAGGCCTTTAAGTCTTCCTTTGCCGACGCCCCCTTCGATGGGTCCTCCCTGTTTGGACCCAAGGTAAAGGACACACTAACCCGCTGTGAACAGGAGGGTAAGACTCTGACTGCCGTAAGGGCACGATTTTCCACTCCCTTTCGGCCTTATCCCAAGGCTAAAAGAGGAGGGAAAATGTGGTTCCGTAGATCTCAGAAGCCTTACCCCTCTCAGCAGGAGTATTCCCCTTCTAGAGGCAGAGGAGGGGGAAATTCTTCCGGAAGACGCCGTCCCAGAGGCGGCAGAGGCCCTTGCAACACTGGAGACCGCGAATCCTTTCGTGGCTCTTCAGCCTTCCATAGTCCCTGAGGGATTGCCCGGCTGTGCAGCTCCGGAGCCAGTCGGGGGGTCTTTTCTCGAAGCACCTAAAGGCCTGGGAAGGTATCACTCAGGACCGATGGGTGCTTCAGATTATAGCTGGAGGTTACTCCATCCCATTCTCACACCCCCCCCCCTCAGCCCAGAAAAATCCCGGACCCGCCACCCAGTCAACGGGATATCGCAGCCTCAGTAGTTTCAAAGCTGCTGCAAAAAGGAGTCATCCAACCGGTCCCCGCAGACCAGATCGGATTAGGGACTTACTCAAGATTCTTTTTGGTGCCAAAAATGACCGGGGACTTGTGGCCCATCTTGGACCTCAGCATCCTAAACCGTTCAGTCAGAAAGTCCAAGTTCTGAATGGTCACCCTACAAACCATTCTCCCATTGCTGGAGAAGGGTGTTTGGATGTGCTCCATAGATCTCAAGGACGCTTATTACCATATCATGATACATCAAGCGTCCAGGAGACATCTGCGCTTCAGCCTAGGAGGCAGTCATTTTCAGTTCCGTGCGCTGCCCTTTGGTCTCACCACAGCCCCAAGGGTGTTCACCAAATGTTTGGCGGTCGTGACTGCTCACCTGAGAAGTCTAGGATTCCAGGTGTTTCCGTATCTAGACGATTGGCTCCTAACTGCCACCTCCAAGCATCTACTATTGCGGAGCCTACAAGCCACTATATCACTGGGCAATTCCCTTGGAATCACCTTCAATTGGCTAAAGTCTGTGTTGCTGCCATCTCAACGCATAAGATTCATAGGGGTAGAGATAGACTCAAACCAAATGCGGGTCTATCTACCTACAGACAGGATACTAACCATACAGGCTCAAGTTCGAGCCTTACTTCCCAGATCCAAAGCCCCAGCCAGAATGGTCCTGCAGTTATTAGGATCCATGTCCGCCACGGTTCTTCTAGTTCCCCTGGCAAGGTTGCACATGAGAATTCTTCAGTGGCTTCTTTCAGCTCAGTGGTCCTTCCAGGAACTCCCTCTCAGTCACCTCATATGGATCACGGAATCTTGCAAACGGGACCTTCGCTGGTGGCTAGTGCCCTCCAACTTGGATCAGGGACGACCCTTTGTTCTACCCCCTCCGGTGGCCATTTTGACCATGGACGCCTCCCAGATGGGGTGGGGGGGGCATTCCCTGGGCAGGTCAGTCCAAGGCAAATGGCACTTGGAAGAGACTTTGCTTCATATCAACGTCTTAGAAATGAGGGCAGTGCTTCTGTCCCTTCAAGCCCTTCACGATTATCTCCCTCAGGGCGTAATTGCTGTTCACTCAGACAACATGTCAGTTGTCTGGTACCTGAACAAACAGGGAGGGACCAGATCCTATCCTCTGTGCAGAGAAGCCATGAGAGTTTGGGAATGGGCAGTCTCGACCAAACGCTTCCTAGTGGCTACTCACATACCGGGCAAGTCCAATGTGATAGCCGACAGATTGAGCAGAACCATCCTCTCTCCTCACGAATGGTCACTGAATATTACAGTGGCAAGTCAGATTTTCAGCAAATGGGGAGTTCCGTGTTGCGATCTCTTCGCGACTCCTCTGAATGCAAAGTGCAGAGAGTTCTTCTCCCTAACCCTGGCTCCGGGGAAGAGCCCCATGTCCATCCTTGGCCCACCGGCCTGCTTTATGCCTTCCCTCCAGTTCCTCTCCTTCCCAGAGTGATTCAAAAGGCATCTCTCTTGGGGAGCAAAATGATCTTAATTGCTCCTTACTGGCCTTGTCAAGTGTGGTTCCCCTATCTTCGGAGACATGCTCTGGAAGGTCCATGGTTCCTGGATCAGATCCCAGACCTACTTGTTCACCAGTCGGGACTATTCCACCAGTCCCTACACACCTTAAAATTGACGGCTTGGCTCCTCCTCTTCCGACGATAGTCAGGAGTCATACGTTGGATCCAGATGTTGTACACATTATCTTCGGCCCATAAGTCGGCTACAAAGAAACTGTATGCTAGCAAATGGAAAAGATTTGCTATTTGGGCTCAACTCCGGGGCCTGGACCCCATTTCTATTCCCGTAGCAGAGGTACTAAAATTTTTGACTTCTCTTTTCAATCAAGGCTCTTCAGTTTCTACCATCAAGGTACAGTTGGCAGCAATCTCTAATTTTCATGAATCCATAGACCCTCCTTTAATGAGCAACAGATTGTGTAAAACCTGCTTGAAAGGTGCTGCTCTATTAAGACTTCCGATTTCTCATCCTGCACCTCCATGGGATCTCGATATAGTGTTACGCGCCTTGACTTCTTACCCGTTTGATCCGGCAGCTACATGTGATATAAAGTTCCTATCATGGAAGACAGCCTTTCTGGTGGCGATTACTTCTGCCAGAAGAGTTTCAGAGCTTCAAGCTTTGTCTGTAAAACCCCCGTACTTGTTTTTTCACAAAGATAGAGTATCCCTCAGGCCAAATCCTTCCTTTGTCCCTAAAATTTGTTCTAGTTTCTGCTTACAACAATCGTTAGAGCTTCCAGTTTTTTTCCCAAAATACTCTAACAAAGCGGAGTTCATATTCCACACACTAGATGTCCACAGACAGTTACGTTTTTATTTAGACAGGACCAAACAAACAAGGAAAACAGATCAGTTGTTTGTATCCTTTGCAGATAACAAATTGGGCAAAGCTGTCACAAAGGTCACTATTGCCAAATGGATCAGGGATTGTATTACTCAAGCTTATTTTTATTCTAACAAAGAGCTTACCACCTCTGTCAAGGCTCATTCTACAAGGGCTATGGCTACTTCGATAGCATTTCATTCTAAGCTTGCTATTAGTGACATTTGTGCTGTGGCTACATGGTCTTCCCCGCACACCTTCATTTCCCACTACAAATTAGATGTGGCATCTAGAGGATGAGCTTCATTTGGTTCCACAGTGCTCAGGAGTGTTTTCCAATGAGCCACCCGGGATTTAGGTGCTAGGGATGCTGTCCCATCAGTACAGAATGTAGGCGAGATAGGATCACATAACATCTTTTAGTTATGTACTCACCATAACTTTAGATGTTTGGGATCCATCTCGCCTACATTCCTAATAACCCACCCTCCTTCCCCCTTCCTTGGAGATCAGAGGATATCAGAAGGTCCGAATCCTGTTGTTTCATCTTGAAACATCTAACAATGTTATATAATCAAGTTGTGCATGTGTGCATGAATGAGGACAAACAAGATCTGGGGGATTAGCGGTGGTGCATCCTGGGATAAAGATAGCTCAGCCAATAAGAGGCCTCGCTCTATAGCATAAGCGTGCCGAGTCAGAGACCCCATCAGTACAGAATGTAGGCGAGATGGATCCCAATCATCTAAAGTTATGGTGAGTACATAACTAAAAGTTTTCTACCATTGCATTTTACTGGGGTAGCTTTTTTAGCCATTTACTATTACTAGGTTGTCCAGGCTAAATTTCTTCATCTCTAAATAGATTACAGTTTTAATGTGTGGACTTTATAGATGCCCTTCCATATCACTGTTGCAGTATTCATAACAGTAGGGATCCCCTGCCAAGGGTGGCCCAACATCTGGCCAGTATACCAAAGCCTTTTGGCTTCTTTAATGTACGGCGTACGTCACACGTATGCTCCTCTTGTAGCATAGGACATAAAGGTGACATGCAGATGTACCATCCTCAGAACTACTTTGCCACCCAGTCCAAACTGCATCTCTGATCATCTTTCTGGTTGGCCAAGGTGTTGCTGGAGTTACCTAGCTGTTCAGATAAGTGCTTTGATGTTATGTGATCCTATCTCGCCTACATTCTGTACTGATGGGCTCGGAGCCGATCCCTCGGCTCCGACTCGGCACGCTTATGCTATAGAGCGAGGCCTCATTGGCTGAGCTATCTTTATCCCAGGATGCACCACCACTAATCCCCCAGATCTCGTTTGCCGCTTACAAAGCTTAGACGTGGTTTCAACTTGGCTGGGCTAAGTACTATTTATTTAGGCCTTTTCGTGTCAGAAATTTGCTTAATTTAAACCCAAAAGCTGTTTTAACAGCTATTGTTGCTATTTTGTTGTTGTACGAATGTGTATTGGTAGGATTTAGTGTTTTTTCCTGTCAGGGAAGGTTTCCCGTTTAACTTAGAGGGGCCTTCCCCTGTTGTTTCTACTACCTTGGTTTTGTGTGTGGGTCAAGTACCCGTTTAAGTTAGAGGGTCTTGACCCTCTCTCTCTATCTTCTTCTATAGAAAATTGTCTCTTACTGTATTAAAAAAAAAAATATATATATATATTTTATTTTTTAACTTTAAAATATTAAATTAGGGATTTTGTTTCTTGCGGTAACCCTTCTTTTTTGATTGTTGTAGACAACTGTGTTTGACTTTGGCTATGTCTAAAGAACACAAACCCTCCGGGTTTAAGAAATGCACGAGGTGTGGTTTCAAAATGTCCATAACGGACGACCACTCCTCGTGCGTCTATTGCTTAGGTGCCAAGCACCTACAAGAGTCGTGTAGTGTGTGCCACGCTTTCTCATCAAGAGTCCTCCAGGAGAGGAAGAACAAATTAATCCTCAAGGGGTTAATCAAGCCATCCTTCGAGGAGGCTTTATCTTCCTCTCCTTCTCCTTCCAAAAAGAAGAAAGCGTCGGCTCCGACCAGTCAGTCGGAACCGACTGCAAAAAGATCTAAGCAGACTTCTCCATCGGCTCCACGGACTTCGGAGCCGAGGGCGGAACGGTCTGCCTCGATGCCTCCAGCCTCGACCCCTCTGGTTTCGGAGCCGAGGACTGGAGCATCGAGAGGCAGGTCACCCTCATCGGCTCCACTGATATTGGAGCCGATAAGGGTTACCGGCTCAGACTCTTCCCCTTCGGAGCCGAAGTCCTTATCGGCACCGAGGGAAATTACCTTGAGATCTCCCTCGGAGCCGATAGTGGTAGAGTCCACTCGGAGCTGGTCCCAGAGCCCTTTGGAGCCGATGGAGAAATCGGTTCGGGCCCGATCGGTATCCTCTAGATCATCGAAGATGTCTGATTCGGACATCGACAGGGTGCTCCTTAGACTCTTCCAGTCTCCGGTGTTCCAAAAGCTGGTTTCGGCTCCAGCCCATTCGGCTTCGGAGCCGATGGTCCACTCCCCTACTGTGGCTCCTCCAACAGCTTCGGCACCGTTGGAGCCGGCACTGATGGAACCGGTGGAGGTTTTAGGGTCGGGCCCGACCCTTGCTCCAACTCCGGCTCTTGGGTCGGAGTTCAGTACACGGACTTCCGCCTTCGGCCCTGGGGAGGCTTGGGATTGGTGCTGGTCCCAAGTCTCCCTCTTGGTGCGTCGGCGGGAGTGCCGCCACTGTGGCCACGGAGGTGGGACCCTCCCAGGATTCTGGTGGTCCTGCCTTCAGGGCTATGAGGAGTGCATTAGCCAAATCTTCCTTGGCTACCTCCACGGTTTCCCAGCGCCATCCCTGCATACGGAGACTGGGTCTTTGGCAGTCCCCTGTCCTTAGACAGCGGAGCCCCTGGGCCTCAGGTTACCCCACTGGGGTTTCTCCTCCTGGAGGTCCTTCTGAAGCCTCTTCGAAGAACCCCCAGGAAGAGATCGTGCAAGAGGAAGCACGTTGACTCCCCTGATGAGTCTCTGACATCAGACACTGATCTCGATGATGCAGAGGGGTCCCCAAAGTCGCCTCGGATGATGTCTCCTTTGCGGACATCCTGGAAGCCCTAAAACAACGAGACGGCTGGCAGTCCAAACCTCCCTCTGCTGATGAGTCAGTGTTCCTGAAGGCCTTCGGGGCTCAGCCCTCCGCCTCCTGGGTGTCTCCGCGTTCGATGAGCTCTTGGATTTGATCTGTCAAGGGCATGGGAACACCCAGACTCTGTCGCACCGGTGCCTGCTCGTCCGACTAAGTTCCCCTCGGCACCCCCTGAAAAAGAGTCTTTAACTAAAGGTGTGGCTGTAGATGCTTTGGTGGTGGCATCTGCTACCCAGCAAGATGTACCAGAGGCTTCGACGTCCGTCCATCCTCCTAATAAGGAGTCTAGGAGCATGGATCGGTACGGAAAGCGCACCCTCAGTTCAGCGGCCTTTACATTGAGGTCCTTGAACTACCTTACGCACTTTACCAGATTTCAGAGGGATCTGATTAAGGAGCTATCCGATACCCTCTTGGGTAACCTGCCTGAGGAGCTGGCCCAGACGGTTGGCTCTCAGCTGGCTACAATGTCGTCCATTTTGAACTCGTCCATGAGGCTCATTTCTTATGCGGCCGAAGGGGCGAGTAGAGCGGCGGGTACAGGCATTGCTCTACGGAGACAAGCCTGGCTCCGCCTGTGTCATTTCGCAGAGGCCTTTAAGTCTTCCTTTGCCGACACCCCCTTTGATGGGTCCTCCCTGTTTGGACCCAAGGTAAAGGACACACTAACCCACTGTGAACAGGAGGGTAAGACTCTGACTGCCGTAGGGGCACGATTTTCCACTCCCTTTCGGCCTTATCCCAAGGCTAAAAGAGGAGGGAAGATGTGGTTCCGTAGATCTCAGAAGCCTTACCCCTCGCAGCAGGAGGATTCCCCTTCCAGAGGCAGAGGAGGGGGAAATTCTTCCAGAAGACGCCGTCCCAGAGGCGGCAGAAGCCCTCGCAACACTGGAGTCCGCGAGTCCTTTCGTGGCTCTTCAGCCTTTCATAGTCCCTGAGGGATTGCCCAGCTGTGCTGCTCCGGAGCCAGTCGGGGGTCGTTTCTCGAAGCACCTAAAAGCCTGGGAAGGTATCACTCAGGACCGATGGGTGCTTCGAATTATCGCCGGAGGTTACTCCATCCCATTCTCTCATTCCCCCCTTTCAGTCCAAAAAAATCCCGGACCCGCCACCCAGTCAGCGGGATACTGCAGCCTCAGAAGCTTTCAAGCTGCTGCAAAAAGGAGTCATCCAACCGGTCCCCGTAGACCAGATCGGATTAGGGACTTACTCAAGATTCTTTTTGGTGCCAAAAAAGACCGGGGACTTGAGGCCCATTTTGGACCTGAGCATCAACCGTTCAGTCAAAAAGTCCAAGTTCCGGATGGTCACCCTACAAACCATTCTCCCATTGCTGGAGAAGGGTGTTTGGATGTGCTCCATAGATCTCAAGGACGCTTATTACCATATCATGGTACATCAAGCGTCCAGGAGACATCTGCGCCTCAGCCTAGGAGGCAGTCATTTTCAGTTCCGTGCGCTGCCCTTTGGTCTCACCACAGCCCCCAGGGTGTTCACCAAGTGCTTGGCAGTCGTGACTGCTCACCTGAGAAGTCTAGGATTCCAGGTGTTTCCGTATCTAGACGACTGGCTCCTAACTGCCACCTCCAAGCATCCACTACTGCGGAGCCTACAAGCTACTGTATCACTGGGCAACTCCCTTGGAATCACCTTCAGTTGGACAAAGTCTGTGTTGCTGCCATCTCAACGAATAAGATTCATAGGGGTAGAGATGGACTCAAACCAAATGCGGGTCTATCTACCTACAGACAGAATTCAGACCATACAGACTCAAGTTCGAGCCTTACTTCACAGGTCCAAAGCCTCAGCCAGAATGGTCCTGCAGCTATTGGGATCTATGTCCGCCACGGTTCTTCTAGTCCCCTTGGCAAGGTTGCACATGAGAATTCTCCAATGGCTTCTTTCAGCTCTGGTCCTTTCAGGAACTCCCTCTCAGTCACCTCATATGGATCACGGAAACATGCAAACGGGACCTTCGCTGGTGGCTAGTGCCCTCCAATCTGGATCAGGGACGACCCTTTGTTCTACCTCCTCCGGCGGCCACTTTGACCACGGACGCCTCCCAGATGGGGGGGGGGGGGCATTCCCTGGGCAGGTCAGTCCAAGGCAAATGGCACCCGGAAGAGACTTTACTTCATATCAACATCTTAGAAATGAGGGCAGTACTTCTGTCTCTTCAAGCCCTTCACGATTATCTCCCTCAGGGCGTAATTGCTGTTCACTCAGACAACATGTCAGTTGTCTGGTACCTGAACAAACAGGGAGGGACCAGATCCTATCCTCTTTGCAGAGAAGCCATGAGAGTTTGGGAATGGGCAGTCTCGACCAAACGCTTCCTAGTGGCTACTCACATACCGGGCAAGTCCAATGTGATAGCCGACAGATTGAGCAGAACCATCCTCTCTCCTCATGAATGGTCTCTGAATATGACAGTGGCAAGTCAGATTTTCAACAAATGGGGAATTCCGTGTTGCGACCTATTCGCAACTTCTCTGAATGCGAAGTGCAAAGAATTCTTCTCCCTAACCCCGGCTCTGGGGAAGAGCCCCATGGACGCACTAGTCTGTCCTTGGCCCACCGGCTTGCTTTATGCCTTCCCTCCAGTTCCTCTCCTTCCCAGGGTGATTCAAAAGGCATCTCTCTTGGGGAGCAAAATGATCTTAATCGCTCCTTACTGGCCCTGTCAAGTATGGTTTCCCTATCTTCAGAAATATGCTCTGGAAGGTCCATGGTTCCTGGATCAGATCCCAGACCTACTGGTTCATCAGTCGGGACTATTCCACCAGTCCCTACACACCTTAAAATTGACGGCTTGGCTCCTCCTCTTCCGACTATAGTTAGGAGTCATACATTGGATCCAGATGTTGTACACATATTGTCTTCGGCTCATAAATCTGCTACAAAGAAACTGTATTCTAGCAAATGGAAAAGATTTGCTATTTGGGCTCAACTCCGGGACCTGGACCCCATTTCTATCCCCGTGGCAGAAGTACTAAAATTTTTAACTTCTCTTTTCAATCAAGGCTCTTCAGTTTCTACCATCAAGGTACAATTGGCAGCAATTTCTAATTTTCACCAATCGATAGACCCACCTTTAATGAGCAACAGATTGTGTAAGACCTTCTTGAAAGGTGCTGCTCTATTAAGACCTCCGATTTCTCATCCTGCACCTCCATGGGATCTCGATATAGTGTTACATGCCTTGACTTCTTTCCCGTTTTAACCGGCAGCTACATGTGATCTAAAGTTTCTATCATGGAAGACAGCTTTTCTGGTGGCTATTACTTCTGCCAGAAGAGTTTCAGAGCTTCAAGCTTTGTCAGTAAAACCCCGTACTTAGTTTTTCACAAGGACAGAGTATCCCTCAGGCCAAATCCTTCCTTTGTCCCTAAAGTTTGTTCTAGTTTCTGCTTACAACAATCGTTAGAGCTTCCAGATTTTTTCCCAAAATACTCTAACAAAGCGGAGTTCATATTCCACACACTAGATGTCCACAGGCAGTTACGTTTTTATTTAGACAGGACCAAACAGTCAAGGAAAACAGATCAGTTGTTTGTATCCTTTGCAGACAATAAATTGGGCAAAGCTGTCACAAAGGTCACTATTGCCAAATGGATCAGGGACTGTATTACCCAAGCTTATTTTTATTCTAACAAAGAGCTTACCACCTCTGTCAAAGCTCATTCTACAAGGGCTATGGCTACTTCTATAGCATTTCATTCTAAGCTTGCTATTAGTGACATTTGTGCTGCGGCTACATGGTCTTCCCCGCACACCTTCATTTCCCACTACAAATTAGATGTGGCATCTAGAGGACGAGCTTCATTTGGTTCCACAGTGCTCAGGAGTGTTTTCCAATGAGCCACCCGGGATTTAGGTGCTAGGACGCTGTCCCATCAGTACAGAATGTAGGCGAGATAGGATCACATAACATCTTTTAGTTATGTACTCACCATAACTTTAGATGTTTGGGATCCATCTCGCCTACATTCCTAATAACCCACCCTCCTTCCCCCTTCCTTGGAGATCAGAGGATATCAGAAGGTCCGAATCCTGTTGTTTCATCTTGAAACATCTAACAATGTTATATAAACAAGTTGTGCATGTGTGCATGAATGCGGACAAACAAGATCTGGGGGATTAGTGGTGGTGCATCCTGGGATAAAGATAGCTCAGCCAATAAGAGGCCTCGCTCTATAGCATAAGCGTGCCGAGTCAGAGCCGAGGGATCGGCTCCGAGCCCATCAGTACAGAATGTAGGCGAGATGGATCCCAAACATCTAAAGTTATGGTGAGTACATATCTAAAAGTTGGGGTTTTTTGCTAGTCTTATTTTTGCTTTTACATTTGCATTGTTGTGGGGTTTCTTGTCATCCAGAAAGGGTAAATGCCAGTGTGGAAAACAGATTCCACATAGACCATCACGAGCGGTGCTTTTGTTTAGGTGCTTTCTCATCATCATATATCTAGTAGTATTTGTCAAGCTTCTGTTCCAAAGAGTTTACGTACTCATCTTTCATCCCTTGCTGTTTATTTTGAAAAAGTGTCTAAAACTTGTAGTGAAAGACACTATGGGTGGGTATTTCCTGGCCTTAGGGTCCTCCATCTTTGAAGAAGGCTGCCAAGAAAGGTTGGATGCTTTGGCTGTGCATCCTGTATCGGACATCTCTTCTGAGACTGCTGAAAGCCCAGAGGTTTGTGTGGCTCATGAATTGGATTTTTCTGCCATGAACATTTTGGAGGCCGGCAGGCTGCTGGCTTGTCCTCGGAAGCCTTGCAGATGTCCATTTTGGATGTTCTTGGAGAACCACGTCTGATTACCACTGAAGGGCCTAGGGGGGATCCTCAGATACTGGTAAGTGAGGAATTCCTGACCATGTTTGAATGTACATTTCATAAGGTGGACATCCACTTAAAGAAGCAAAAGATAAAACGTGGTGTTTCTTCCTTTAGGACCCTCAAAATAAATGGCAGAATTTTACACGGGGCTTATTCAACATTCTTATGGCCTTGAAGCTTCCTTGAGGTCTCTGTTCCTGCTCCTTCTTGGGCGTCAACCCCTCTCAAGAGATCTGGGCATCAGGATTCCTTTGAGGAGTATTCGGATGAGGAATCCTTGACCTGTTCTACCCAGATTGCTTCCCTTATGGAGTATGGTTCTGAGGAAGAGGAGCCTAATTAGTCCTGAATCTTCATTGGAGGAGATTTTGTTTGGGGATACCATTGCCAGAATGAGGAAGTTTTTTAAATGGGATTGTTCCCAAGTGACTGGAGTGCAGAGGAGATATTGAGCTCTTCAGAGGGAGCTCCTAGACCCTCTGCTATTCCTTTTGTCTTGGCTGCTTTACTGGGTGCTTTTTCTTCTTCTCAGAGACTGTCAGCCCTCTGCTCCTAAGAAACTAGATCAGTTTTACAGAGTGCCTGATGACTTCAAATTCCTTTACAAGTGTCTGTCTGCTGACCCTTCGGTGGTCTCTGTGACATCTGACAAGCTTTCTAAATTACTGCTCAAGATTAATCATATTCCTTCTGATAAGGACAGCAGGACTGTGGAAAGGCTGGGTAAAAAGGTTTATACTTCTACCACCCTAGCCTTTCGGGCTTATTATCAGATTCGTATGACCAGTTATGTTTTGGCTGTCCTTTCTCAGACTTGTCAGGTTATTTCTGACCTTCCTGATTCTGAGGGTAAGACTTCTGCCTTGTCTCTAAGGGCTTCTTCCCAGGTAGCTTGCCATTCATTAAAAGTAGTTATGATGTAGCATTTGCTTCCTCTAGGGCTCCTGCTTTTGGCTCTATTTTAAGGAGATATTCCTGGCTATGGCTTCAATCTCTGCCTAATGATATTAAGGTCAAGTTGATGGATGCTCTTCTGGGCAACAAATGTTTGGTGCTGCCGCAGCTGATTTCTTTAAGTCCCTGCAGGAGAAGGGTGAGGGGTTACAGGACCTGAAACATTTTTGTTTTACCAGTGTCTTAAGTCCCAGAGAAATTACTGTACTAAACCAGCTTTTGTTAGAAGGCAGTCATCCTCCTAAAGGCAAGAAAGGTGGTAGGAGGGTTCCCCAGCTAAGTCTACACAAACCCCTCTAGCTCAGAAGCCTTCCTTTCCTGATAAACCAGGTGCTGTCTCACTACCCGATTCTTCCCAGCCAGATTCCTCTTTCTGTTCATCTTTGTCTCTTCCTGACAGGGTAAACATATTCCAAGATTCTTGAGTTCTTTCCACCATTTGCAAAGGGCATTTTATGGTTTGGAAGTCTCTCTTCCCCCTTCATGGGCATTCCTCAACCACCTCAAGAACAGTGAATCTTTTTTCCAGAGGTGCTTAAGGATAATTTGACTCTGGAAACTTTGAGTTTCCATCTGCTTAAAGAGGAAAGGGGTTTTATTTGAATGTTTTTGGTCCTCAAAAAAAAAAAAAAAAGGGCACATGGCGACCCATTCTGAATACTTTTCTGAAAGTTCCTTCCTTTTGCATGTTATCCCTTCAGACTTTCTTCCCTTTGCTGATTCCTCAGGCTTTTCTGGTTTATCTGGATCTCAAGGATGTTTATTTCCATATCCCTATTAATCTTTTTTCAGGAGGTTTTTACATTTTTTTCTGTTTCCTGACATTTTCAGTTCTCTGCTTTGCCCTTTGGTCTCACTAATGCCCCAAGGTTATTCACCAAGTACTTGGCTCCTGTGATTGCTTTTTGCAGGATTCAGGGGATCCAAGTTTTTCCTTACTTGGGCGACTTCCTTTTTCAGGCATCCTTTCCAGAGGTCTTGTTACAAAAATCTTCATTTTGCCATTTCCCTTCTACAAAGCTTGGGACCATGTTTTTCTGAGGTGCATGATTCAGATGGTGGTCTGCTGGCATCTCTGCCTCTTCTCAAGATCTTGACACTCATTTCCATCTTTCAAAATCTTCTTCCACAGGCCTTTATTACAGCCAGGGAGTTTTGGAGACCTCTCGGATACATGGCATCCACCATTCCTATGCCCTGTCTGGCTTCAACATGTGCGCATCCCTAGACTTTGTAGTTCCTCGTTTTCCTTGTCTTAAGAAGGAACTTCACTAGTCGATTCAGCAGTTCTCGAAACCCAGGACACCTCTTTCTTCCCCCTCAGGAGCTGTTCACAGACACCTCAGATGTTGGATGGGGAGCAATCTTTAAGGTGCAGGGGTGTGGTCACCGCTTCAACAGAGCACATCAGTGACGGAGATGAGTACTCTACTGGTGCCTCAGGCTTTTCATCATCAGAACTTCTCAATGTATTTACAGACAATACCACAGTGATGTGGTATGTAAACAAATGGGGGGGGGGGGCAAAATGTTATCTTCTTTGCCAGTTGGCACTCTTGATGTGGGATCTGCATGCCCAGGATCAAGCAACTCTTCAGGCAGTTTACATTCCCTCAGGTCAAAGTATTGTGGCAGACACTCTGGGCAGGTCCTTAACTCAATCCCATGAATGGATGCTTCACAGGGATGTGTTCTGGACTTTGTCCACCAATGACGTACTCCTCAAATATATCTGCTTGCCTCCTCTCAGAACAGACTTCTTTTTTTGTGCTGGAGTTCCCTGGTCCTCTGGTTTGGAAGGTGAACAGCCTATCTTTTTCTTGCAAAGGGATGTTTCTTTGTGTGTTCCCCTCCTTCCCCTCATACCAAAAAAGGCTGTTCAAAATTCAACAGGATCTTGTTGGCAACTCCCTTTTGGCCAAGACAGCATTGGTACCCTCTTCTGCATTTAGTCAAAGGAAATCATTGCAATTCACCTCACAGGGTGAACCTACTCGCACAAGACAAGGGATCTCTCATCCATCCTCACCCGTCCATTCTTCAGTTGTCATGGGTGATAGGATTTTGACTCAACATAGACATCTTTCTTCTGAGGATGAGCTTAGTGTCCTGCAGGGGCCAGAAAACCCACTACTATGAAATCCTATTTATCCAAATGGAAGGTGTGTTCTGCTTGGTGTCTTACTCGTAACCTGGATCCTCTTTCTGTGGATTTTCCTTTGGTTTTCTCCTGTGTGAAATGCTCAGTGTTGGATTGGCCTACTCTTCTGTTAAGGTCCACTTATCAACTATATCTGCTTGTCTGCCTTTTTCTCCTCCTCTGGCTTTTAGATTTGAAGCTAAAATTTTTTAAAGGTGTCCTTCATATTAGGCCTCCCAGGAAGCCTGTCCCTCCACACTGGGATCTTAATTTTATTTTTGGAAAAATTGACTCTGGCTCCTTTTGAGCCTGCTGCTTCACTTTCTTTGTAACATTGCTCTTGGAAGAATATAATGTTGTTGGCCTTTACTTCTGCCAGATGGGTGTCTGGAGCTTAAAGCCCTTATGGCTTTTCCTCCTGTTTTGGTGTTTCATAAGGACAGGGTGTCCTTGTGTTACTAATCCTTCTTTTATGCCTAAGGTGGCTAATGAGTTTTCTCATAATCAGTCTTATTCATTTTCCCATTTTTCCCCTTTCTGAAATCGGCCAGTGAGAGGGTGCTGCACACATTGAATCTACATAGACAACTCATCAGATTTTATATGGGTAAGACTAAGGCCATTAGTAAATCTGATCAGATGTTTGTTTTCATTCTAGGTCCATAGGATTAGCTGCATCCAAGCAAATTTCTTCTTGGATCTCAAAAGCTATTTTGTTCTGTTATTCTTTTCATGGTAAGAGCCTTACTTTTCCTGTTAAGGCTCATTCTGCTAGGGCTTTGGCTTCTTATGGTGCTTTAATCAAGGGTTTGTATGCTAACTCTATTCTCAAAGCAGCAATTTTAACTTCTGTGCCTACATTTACAAAGGGACTGCAAGTTGGAAGGAATCTCCAGAGCTAGAAATGGTTTTGGTAGGGCCATTCTTCATGGCTTCCTAGAGGGCTCTGCTGGACCATCCTCCTTCCAAGTTTCTTCATGAGCTTTAGCTTTCTCACTACTGTTATTGAATACTGCAACAGTGATATGGAAAGAGAGTTGTGTAAGATCTTACCATAATGGTAGATGTCCCTCCTCATCACTGTTACAGTATTCACTCCTTCCTCTGCCTCCTAGTCCATTTCTCTTCTGGATGCACTGATAACCTCTTTCCTTGGGCTGGCATTCCTACTGGGGAAGTCAGGTCTGAGGATGGTACATTCGGAAGTGATTTTTATGCGAGGAGCATACTTGACATAAGGTGTTCCGTAAAGCAACCTAAAGGTTTTGGTATACTGGCCAAATGTCTGGTTGCCCTTGGCAGGAGATCCCTACTGTTGTGAATACTGCAACAGTAAAGAGAAGGACTTCTACAGTTATGGTAAAATTTTACACAACTGTACTTTCTCTCTATTTCTTTTCAAGAAGAATGCTAAGATTTAACTTTCTTCTAGCTTCAAGTTCTGACAATCATAAACTCTATAGGATAGGAATAGAGTTTAGACGTGTAACTGCAATTTTAAGTCAGCCAGGACTGGCTATGTCCATATGAGATATTGCGGTTTCATATTCACAACCCCTGCAGTGTGTAGAGATGTGGAAGCATGTGCTGTAGTGTCACGGGAGGATAAATGTATTTGTTTTGACACCTCCAGCAAATGTTTTAAATTTCTTCGCTTTAGTGTAGCTAATCAGGTAAGTCTTCAGCCTGCTTTAGTCTGATTCCTTATTCAGTTCCCTCTCATTTTAATCACTTTTGTCTTCAGTACTCAAATACCCCTACATGGCCTCCTTTACTGTCCCCCTTTAGTTTAGTTGTAGCTGCTCTAGGACAAATGGTAAAATTAAGAGGGTCCAAATCAAATCTTCCATCTAATTTGTTGCGCTCTTGTACTGATGTAATTAAACCATTATATTCAAACCCCAAAAACACCCCCATCCCAAACCTATCCATTATGGAACTACTGTTTGGTCCATACATTTCCCATTTTGAAATCGTAGTATATTTTAGGGGTTTTCTCTCAGTCTAATTTTCAAATCTGACCTTCCCAAATCCACCCCCAGCAAGAGTCCAGTCAGCTTTTTGTGAGGCAATTAATTTTTCAAGGTGGAAAAGCATATTCCAGTAAATATGGAGGTTTGAATCTTTCTTATAACACCAAAAATTACATCTTTAATATTTCCCATTTCCAGCTCACGGTGAGGAGCTGTTGATGTCCAGTTTGCTATGCAACTCCAATTATAAATTTTGAACTGAATGCCGTCAAAGTGCAGATAGGGATCTTGTACCTCAACTCACCCTTTCAGTCGTGTTATTCCAGAAAATTTGATGGTGCGTCCTTCCATGTAGTTAGGGTACCATTTATTGCTGAACTAAAAAAAAATGTCTTGGGAGGTTCAGTAGGGCACAAAATATAACAAGTATGAAATTGTACAATACCTGAACGTTTTGGTCTGACTGAAGGGGGAGGGGTCATTTTCCAAATCACAATGCTTTTTTAACCACTGTATTCCATTTTCAGGTTTTGACTGTTATGGAGTATTTTTTGTTGTTTGTATTTAAAAGCCTATTATCACTAAATGTCTCATTTATTGTTGAAATTTCCATGAGAATGTTAATGACGTGGTATTTTGTTGAACCTCCTGAACCAAAAACCACAGCGAAGAAACAAATAGATGTTATGTGATCCTGTCTCGCCTACATTCTGTACTGATGGGTTCGGAGCCGATCCCTCGGCTCCGACTCGGCACGCTTATGCTATAGAGCGAGGCCTCTTATTGGCTGAGCTATCTTTATCCCAGGATGCACCACCACTAATCCCCCAGATCTCGTTTGCCGCTATCAAGCTTAGACGTGGTCTCAACTTGGCTGGGCTAAGTACTATTTTTTTAGGCTTTTTCCTGTCAGAAATTTGCTTACCTTGAACCCAAAAGCTGTCTTAACAGCTATTGTTGTTATTTGAGTGTGATTGGATAATTTCTGTTGAGAAATTCGTAATTTTTTTAGTCAGGGAAGGTTTCCCGTTTTAGTTAGAGGGGCCTTCCCCTGTTGCTTTACTTCTAGTTTCTCTTTCTTGGGTCAAGTACCCGTTTAAGTTAGAGGGTCTTGACTCTCTTTCTCTGTCAACTGTATAGTGTTTAAAAAAAAAGATTTTTTCTTTGTTAAAATTTAGTTAACTTTAAAACTTTACTTTGGCTAGTTTGGTGTGTTTCTTAGAAAGCAGTTATGTCTAAAGAACACAAACCTTCCGGGTTTAAGAAATGCACGAGGTGTGGTTTTAAAATGTCCATAACGGACGACCACTCCTCGTGCGTCTATTGCTTAGGTGCCAAGCACCTACAAGAGTCATGTAGTGTGTGCCACGCGTTCTCTTCAAGAGTCCTCCAGGAGAGGAAGAACAAATTAATCCTCAAGGGATTAATCAAGCCTTCCTTCGAGGAGGCTTTATCTTCCTCTCCGTCTCCTTCTAAAAAGAAGAAAGCGTCGGCTCCGACCAGTCAGTCGGAACCGACCGCAAAAAAATCTAAGCAGACTTCTCCATCGGCTCCACGCGCCGGGCGAGGTCGAACGGTCTGCCTCGATGCCTCCAGCCTCGACCCTCTGGTTTCAGAGCCGAGGTCTGGGGCATCGAGGCGGGTCACCCTCATCGGCTCCACTGATATTGGAGCCGATAAGGGTTACCGGCTCAGACTCTTCCCCCTCGGAGCCGAAGTCCTTATCGGCACCGAGGGAAATTTCCTTGAGATCTTCCTCGGAGCCGATAGTTGTTGAGTCCATTCGGAGCCGGTCCCCGAGCCCTTCGGAGCCGATGGAGAAATCGGTTCGGGCCCGATCGGTATCCTCTAGATCATCCAAGATGTCTGATTCGGACATCGACAGGGTGCTCCTTCGACTCTTCCAGTCTCCGGTGTTCCAAAAGCTAGTTTCGGCTCCAGCCCATTCGGCTTCAGAGCCAATGGTCCACTCCCCTACTGTGGTTCCTCCTCCAACAGCTTCAGCACCGTTGGAGCCGGTGCTGGTGGAACCTGTGGAGGTGTTAGGGTCAGGCCCGACCCTTGCTCCAACTCCGGCTCTTGGGTCGGAGTTCAGTACACGGACTTCTTCCTTCGGCCCTGGGGGGGAGGCTTCGGGATTGATGCTTTCGGTCCCAAGTCTCCCTCTTGGTGCGTCGGCGGCGGGAGTGCCGTCCACTGTTGTGGCCACGGAGGTGGGACCCTCCCAGGATTCTGGTGGTCCCGCCTTCAGGGCTATGAGGAGTGCATTAGCCAAATCTTCCTTGGCTACCTCCACGGTTTCCCCAGCTCCTTCCCTGCATATGGAAACTGGGTCGTTGGCAGTCCCCCTGTCCTTAGACAGCAGAGCCCCGGGGACTCAGGTTACCCCCGCTGGGGTTTCTCCCCTCCTGGAGGTCCTTCTAAAGCCTCTTCGGAAGAACCCCCCAGGAAAAGATCGTGCAAGAGGAAGCACGTCGACTCCCCTGATGAGTCTCTAACATCCGACACTGATCTCGATGATGCAGAGGGGTCCCCTAAGTCGTCCTCGGATGATGTCTCCTTTGCAGACATCCTTGAAGCCCTAAAACAACGTGGATGTGTGCATGAATGCGGACAAACAAGATCTGGGGGATTAGTGGTGGTGCATCCTGGGATAAAGATAGCTCAGCCAATATGAGGCCTCGCTCTATAGCATAAATGTGCCGAGTCGGAGCCGAGGGATCGGCTCTGAACCCATCAGTACAGAATGTAGGCGAGATGGATCCCAAACATCTGAAGTTATGGTGAGTACATAACTAAAAGCTAACACCAAACAGCTTTAAAGCTGTTTGCTGTTAGCTGTTCATTTCTTCACTGTGGTTTTTGGTTCTGGAGTTTATTTGGCAGTTATTTTGTAGAACCTCTTTGAACTGGGTTCCTACTATCATAGGTGAAGGAAATGCTGCGCCTGTAATTTTAATAAAATAAAGTGTTTTTATCCCTTATATGCATAGAATGAAAAGAATACTGCTGTCAAGTCTGAGATTACACCAGAATTACATTTGCTTGTGATATCTTTTATTTGTTTACTCTCGAGAACTAAAAAGCTACACTTACTGTCTTCTGAATGCTTTGCAATAAATGTTGCACGCTATCATTTTGTAAGAGCCATTCTGACCCAAATTTCATCCCATTTTCAAATAACAGTATCTCTCTACTTTTTTTAAGACTTATGAAGTTGTTAGGACAATAACCCCTTGATAATCCCACTTTAACTTTGCTTTTCACAGCCTGATGACGTTTAGGGAAGATAAGTCTCAGGATCCAACATATGGGGCATTATGCATTGCTGTAAGCATTTTTGGTTGAATTTCAAAGGACCCACTGATAATCTTCTTTCGGCTTTTCCCAGTTAAGGGTCACCACAACGGATCACCTGTCTGCTCATAATTGGCAGTGGAGTTTTACGGTGTCAAGTTGCCAGCCCGGTGCCCAACCTTCCACAGAAGGCACACACTTACACCTAGGGCCAATTTAGAGTGTCCAATCCACCCACAGCATGTCTTTAGGATGTGGGAGGAAACTGGAGCACCCAGAGGAATCCCACGTGACCACAGGGAGGACATGCAGACTCCACACAGAAGACACCCCAGCCGAGGATTGAACCGGAGAACCTCTTGCTGTGAGGTGGCAATGTTAACCACTGCACCACCGCGGCCACCCTAGAAGGGACCCACTGATAATGATTTTGTTAAAAATATATCAGCCTGAAAAAAAAGGCAAAATATAAATTTACAGTGAAACTAATAAAAACCAGAGCAACCCGATTGCTATTGTAAGGCTACTGGTGGTACCTAGAATTAATGGACCATTTCTGTGGAACAATAGAAGTATTATGTTGTACATTATGCATCTGTGTGGGTGGGTTGTGGTTGCAAATCCAGTAACAAATTCTGCATTCAGGAGAAATAGGATATGCATTGACCACTCGGAGGTATTTTAAGCTATTACTGTACCATTTTTTTGAGAATTTCATTACAGCACCCAAATGCAAGCTGTCAATACTGTAGCAGTAAAAGAAAATAAACTAAAGCCACTGAGGCCTTTTAGAGGCTACATCTATCACCATTTGAAATTTCATCGTGAAACTTTCAGGTAATAGGCCTTTGGTTATCTAACACACCCCAAGACTGCACATCTAGTTTTCAATGCAGCATATCTGAGTTGAATCACACAGCTGTAGACTTTGAAAAGCATAGCATTTTCACCACAGCACATTACTCGGGGTGGGGGGCTGGGATAGAGGATTTATTCTGCCATGTGAGAACTTGGTACATGTTTTGGGCATTAGTACCCAGCCTTTTACACAGGGATCAAGTAGCATCTTAGGTAGAAACCAAGTATACTGCCAGATTTTGAGAATGAAAGCCCAGAAAAACTGATTTAGTAGCTGATAAAATATGGGGCAATGTATGCTGATGTGGGCAGCGTGTACTGTAATGTACCATAAATCTGATTTTCTTCAGAAAAAATGTTTTGGGGGTGTGGAGTGAATGTATTGCACACTGGAACTTTCAGACAATGTGCTGTGTGCCCATCAAGCCACAGCACTGATGTTCTTCGTTTTTCACTGTTGCAGTCATCACATTTGGGTTATCTGCCTGCAGGTAGCCCTCAGTCAGTCTGAATACCAGAGTCTTGGGATTTCTGCGTCGGATGCTGTCGCCTCTTCCATGACGTCAGGGGTATAAAACATGCAGCCGATGCCATTACATCAGCTTTTCTTGCCGTGCGGGAGCCCGAAGCAGAAGCAGTTTGCAAGTGCCGGTCGGCTGCTACCTGAAATTTTAGTTTTTCAAGTTTCAAACTTGAAGTCTTCTAAAGCTAAGTACCCCATTGGGGATCCTTTCTTCTTGCTCTAACCGATGTCAGAAAAAGTTAATTGTCTTGCCTGTGGAAAGCAAATACCTCACAGAGATTCTCATTCTTACTGCGTCACCTGTTTAAGCCCAGACCACAAAGTTCCTCGCTGTCAGTTTTGTGCCTTGCTCAACTCCCGAACTAGTCGTCATCTGGCTATCTTTGTCACTAAATTCTTTCACTCTTGTTCTCCGTATTCCGATTTGGCTTCATTAAGCCCATCCGACTACCGATCTTCATAAATAAAGTAAGGATAAAGACAGAGACAGACCGCATAGGTCCAAAACTGCCGATGCTTCCATTAAGCTAGTCGCCAGTCTGCCGGTACTCAGTGAGGTGCTTTTGGCAGCCCCTGATACCCACTTCTACAGATTTGCAGGCCTTTACTGACACCCATTCGGAATCCAGCATGCCACAAGATGCTTCTTCAACTGTGGAACCTGCAGATGTCTCTACCTTGGATGTGTCCAGAGCCGCTGTGCAGGCACCGGCTTCTGAGGGTGTATTCAAACCTTCTGATGTTCGTATTAAACTGACTACTTCGTTTTTGGCTAAAGATTTCTCAGGCTCAGAGTTTGCACTACGCTGAGGAAACAGACGACCAAAGTGCATTCTCAAGCTCCCATGCCTCAGAAACAAATGCTTAGAATGGCTGAAGACCTTATTACTTTAATTAGGGGAGGCCAGCCTTCCCCCTCTAAGACAAATAATTGACTTTCCTTCTGATTCTACAGACCATGAGTCTGATGACGCTGACCTCTGTGATTACCAGACATACCCTTATCCACCTATGAGGATTCAGATGCAGATGCAGAGGATTCCATTTCCGCTGGGAATGCCAGGATTACCTGAAGTCCAAAAAGAGAGTCAGGGAATTTTTAGACTTGCCTCAGCACAGGCTTCTAGCTATTCCCCTGTCCTGGATATTGTATATGATGTCTTGATGGAATCAAGTCTTACCCCTGATACTTTCCCTCCAGCTCTTAGAAAGCCTGACAGGTACTACAGAGTACATGACTCTCACAAATTTCTCTTTAAAAATCCTACTGCAGATCTAGAGACCATTTCCCAGGGACCTAAAGGTATTAAGGCTACTACAGCCAAAAACCCTACCCCTTCGGACAGGGATTCTAGGGCTTTAGACAGATGGGATAAGAAGGTATATACCACTGCAACTCATGTCATCAGGGCTTTAAATTGCCAGTTTCACATGTTGAAGTACAAACGGCATATTATGGAACTAATTAAACAAAAAAATGTTGGTGATTCCTGATTGTGCAGAAAATAAAGATTTACAAGTGTTAATGCATTCTGCAAACCAAGTTGGTAAACATACTTTGCAGTGTGATTTTGATGCCTTAGGAGCATCTTGCAGGGTTGCTGTCACTGGGTCTGTTCTGAGAAGGCATGCTTGGCTGAAGGGACAAATCTTGTCAGACCATGTCAAAGCAAAATTACTAGATTCTCCATTAAATCAAGAATGTTTGGCACAAAAGCAGAAGAAGTTCTTAAACTTTATGGACGAAAAAGCTAAATCTATGCAAACTGTTAAAGATTTCTTACAGGTACAGCCACCTAGATTCAGTAGGCATTGGCCTTCAAAAAACTGGTCCTTTCTAGTCCCTCCGAGGCCTTCTCAGTTCCAAACCCAGGGGCAACAGACCACAAAGACTACAGTCTCAGGGTATGCACAGATCTAAATAATGGAGTGCTCCCACCTCAAAAACAGGGAGTGGTAAGCCACCATTTTATGGAAAAAGTTCACAATGACTTGTCCTCCATCCTTCCCAGCCATGCCCAAGTACCTGCGCCCTAGGAGGAAAACTCGCCCTACATGCAAAAAACTGGAAATACATTACCCAGGACCAATGGGTCATAAACAGTGTATCCCAGGGATACAGATTCTACTTCCACTCTCTGCCAACCCCAAGCAGATTGCCAGACTTTCCTCCAAACCATTGGGCAGAGGCCCAAAAGCAAGTACTTTCTCTTCTTAGTATCAGGACTATTCGACCTGTTGCAACAGAGCAAAGGGGACAGGGTTTCAACTCCAGACTGTTTCTGGTGCCCAGAAAAGAGAATTCTTGGTGCTCTATTCTGGATCTGTCAGTTCTCAACACCTTCCTGGTGGTACCAAAGTTCAAAATGCTTACACTCCAACAACTGCTTCCTATAATAGCTGAGGACTCCTGGCTGGTCACTCTAGACTTAACAGAAGCTTATCTGCACATCCCCATAAGGGAATCTTGCAGGAAATATCTATGTTAAAGGGCAGGCTCTATGCACCATCAGTTCTCTGCAGTTCCATTTGGCTTATCTATTGTGCCCAGTGTATTCACAAAGTGCCTGGCTCCAGCCATTGCATACTGCAGGCAGAGAAACATTCAAATTGACCCATACTTGGATGATTTCCTGATTCAGGTGGACAGTCAGGAATTGCTACTTCAGCAACTGACATTTGTAAAAAGACTCCTAACTTCTCTGGGGTATACCATCAACGTAAAGAAATAACACTTGGAGCACAGCCAAAAAATTGAATTCCTGGGAGCAAGCTTGAACACAACTTCCCAGATGGCATTCCTTGCTCCAGAAAAGCAGATTTGACAAATTACTTCAAAATACTGGCCACCCAAACCCAGCTATCTGCAAGAAAAATACTGCAAGCCCTAGGGTTCATGGCCTCATGCAGTCTCATAATTCCATATGCAAGACAGCATATGAGGAAACTTCAATGGTGATACTTAAAAAGTCTCTGGTGCCAACATTCTCAGGACCTGGAAACAGTGATTTCTATCATTCTTTGCCTAAGGACAGAGTTCCTTTGGTGGGCAGAGGCCTGCAACCACAACAAGGGACTCCCTCTCATTCAACCCCCCGCCATTCAAACCCTGACAACAGACTATGCATGGAGGGGCTCTCATGGCAGGCAATTGCATTCAAGGCAAATGGAGCCCAGGACAAATCCACCTGCATATCAATCAAAAAGAAATGTTAGCTGTACAGAATGCACTGACAGCCTTCAAATACCTTATTCTTCCAGGACAACTCTTGATAAAGACAGACAACACCACTGTGATGTGGTACATAAACAAGCAGTGGGGAACTCATTCCTACCCACTCTGTAGATTAGCCATGGCTCTGTGGAACACAGCCTTGAGCAACCAAGTGCACCTGCAAGCTCAATTCCTGCCAGGCAAACAAAATTCACTGGCAGATGACAAGCAGAAATCTAATGGACCTACACAAGTGGAAACTGGAACCCAACTCATTCAAGCTTCTAATCCACAGGTGGGGGACACCAGAGGTGGACCTCTTTGCTTCCCCCCAAAACCATCAGTTGAGAAAATTGTGCACCAGAACTCCCCACAGCTAAGCATGGAAAGTGGATGCCCTATCCTTTACATGGGAAAACCTTTCAATCTATGCCTTTCCCCCTCTGCCCCTACTCTCGAAAGTACTACTCAAGATCAAACAGGACAGGCCAAGGACAATCTTTATTGCACCAGACTGGCCATGCCAGCACTGGTACCCACTTTTACACAGTCTGGCAACAGTGCCATCCTGGGACCTGCATCAGACCCCCCTCTCTGCTGTCCCAGCAGGAGGGCCAGATTTTGCATCATCAGCTCCAAACCCTGAACCTAGCAGCCTGGTTTATTCCCTGAATACATCACCAGCAACCCTCAGCAAACAGGTGCTGGATGTCATCCTTGAGGCCAGGATACCTAGTACTAGGAAATCCTATCCAGAGAAGTGGAAAAGATACTGTTCTTGGAGCCAGTCTCAGGGAAAGGACACAGCCGTGCCCACCTTACCTCAAATCCTAGATTATCTAGCAGAACTGCTCCACAAAGGCCTATCCTTCTCATCAATTAAGATTCATGCCTCTGCCATCTCAGCTCATTACAATACTGAGCCACCCCTCTTCTCTCACCCACTGGTCAAACAGTTCCTGAGAGGAGCTAATAATTTATGACCCCCGAGGAGAGCTCCCACTCCTGCCTGGGACCTTAACTTTGTACTAGAGAAGCTCACACTTCCCATTTTGAGCCTGCTGCTACAGCAGAGGTAAAATTCCTCTCTTGGTAAACAGCGTTACTTCTAGCCATCACTTCAGCAAGAAGAGTGTCAGAGTTACAAGCCCTTATGGCTGTGGAACCCTTCATTATCTTCCATGAAGACAGGGTTTCCCTCAGGAATAACCCATCATTTATGCCCAAGGTGGTATCCATTGTGGCTTTAAACCAAACAATCAATTTACTGACCTTTTTCCCTAATCCTCAGAATAAAGGGGAAAGGATCCTGTAATCCTTGGACGTGCACAGACAGCTTAGGTTCTACCTTGACAGGACTAAACCTTTCAGAAAATCTGACCAGCTGCTAGTCAGCTTTGCTACAGGGGCAGAGGGCAAGGCTATTTCAAAGCAAACCATCTTCAAATGGATAGCACACTGCATCATTTCTGCTACAAACACCATGGAAAACCTACCCACAGGGGATCAGAACCCATTCCACCAGGGCTACCTCAACTGATAATGTATGTAAGTATGATTGTGAATTCTTTTTTTACAAGACCCTTTGCTCTTAGTACTATTGGAATTGTCTGGGTAACCTTCTTCCACATTGCCCTTGTTTTGGTATTTTATGACATGTCTCTGTACGTAAGACACAGTAGTCTGTGGATGTAACAGTTTCAATGATCGATGCTTCCTTTGTTTTCTTTTCATGGATTTCTATATCTGGTTTTCTTGCATCCGTTTTTGAACTGTTGGTAATGGGTAATCCCATGTGATATAAACTTCATCAATCTCTGTAGTGATTTGTTGCTAACGTTTCCAGTGCTTCTCAGCTACTTCAATGTTGTAATGTTTGCACAATCCGCAATGCAACAGTCTTGCCATGTTATGCCTTTCAGTATACAGTCCTTTTGCCATTAGCATATCACAACCAACCAAAAGATGTGCGACTGTTTCCAATTCTGTTTTACAAAACCTATATTTGTCTGTTTCTCCCATATGTTCAATGGACTTTGTAAACCAGCGTATATGTAGTCCACTATCTTTGGCTGCCAATATTAACCTTTCATCTTTTGGTTTAAGTTCACCTCTCCTTAACCATTCCTGCAGTTGTTCTTGATCAGCATGAGGTTGTTCCAAGAGTTCCCTATACTTACAACTATATGCATTTTCCTCATTTCTTGTCTTTTTATCTGATCCTACATCTTATATTCTTTCTTTTGTTTTTTTGGCACATTCAGTTGCTACCTGATTTTTATCTTCTTCTGGTTTGATTTCCATTCCTGCTTGATACCGATATGCTTCTGCCAAACTAAGCAGGGTAGCCATCCTAGGCTTATTCTTCTCATGCTTTAAAAGTTTCACTATGTTTAGGTTTTTGTGAGGTCAGCAGATATGTATGCAGTCCTATGATTGCAGAACTATACATGTGATCAGTTTTGAGGAGAACCATACCTCCTTCAGAATGGGGGATATATATATATATATATATATATATATATATATAGCGCCTTGGTATACATTGATTTTTATAAATCAGTTGCTAAGCATGAAGCATCCTTCTTGTTTTCATGTCCAACCGATTCATCACCTTTTGGGGCCAGTCAGTCACTCAAGAACTGTACGCTAGGACGAGATCAAATTGGTATATAGCTTGGACTTTATTCCCAGATGTCAGTGCTGTTTTCAGTATTAATTTTAGCCTTCTAAAAAATTTCTAAACTTTTATTCATATTTTTCATGTTTTATTGTTGATCCTTCAATTCCCAAATGTTTACACACTCCCTCTTGCTCAAGTTTTTATATTGCACTCCTATCCTAGGCTAATGCTTTCTTGGTGCTGTAGCTTTCCTGTTTCAAAGGTTGCTTCTGCAGATTTATCAAGACCAAATGGCATTCTTATATCATCTAACAAAGTTTTAACCACTTGCAGTTGTGGTTTCAGTTCCTCATCTGATGAACTATACAGTTTTAAATCATCCACAAAAAGATGAGAAGTCTTTACACTTTGTTGTTTTCTGGGAGCCAAATTGTAGCCTTAACCTAATTTGTTAAGTAGACATCTTAATGGGTTACGGGCAAGACAAAAGAGCAGTGGTGACAGTCACCCTGAAATATCCCCTTTTGAATGTGTTCTTTATCATAGCTTTATTGCATAGTTGTTTGCCATTGTTTTGTGGTCACTGTAATGTACTCATCAGTGTAGGATGCATCTTATACAGTTTTTAAGCACAGTTTTATCCACGAATGAGGGATAATGTCAAATGCTTTTTTGTAGTCTATCCATGCCATACTTAGATTCTTTCCCTTTTACGATTCTCCTTTCTGTCTTTATTTAACAAGTGATCCTTTGTTCCATATGACTTTCTTTTGTTACCCTTTTGATGTCCTTTTTATCTGTTGCAGTATTCTTTACATGAGGGAGTTCTCCACTGTAGGTGACCCGATATCGGTCAGTATGCAAAAGTCTGTCACTTCTGTAGGGTGCGTGATATATCGCAAGTAGGTTGCTCTCATACGCCAGCCATAAAAGTGATGTATGCACACACCTACCTCAGAACTTCTCTGCTGCCAGTTCGAATGGCACCTTCAAACATCTGTCTGCTCACCAAGCCGTTAGCTGTGTTCCAGTGATGTCTAAGATAAGTGCCCCATTAGTGAAATCTTGTTTCTTTTGCTACTGTTTTATGGTAGGGTTCATGTCATCCAAAAAAGGCAAATGCTATTGTGGAAGACAAATTCCACATAAACATAGCATAGCCATTTCAAGTGTTTGTTCTGCCTAGGGGCCTACCTATGACCACAAATCATGTCCCATTTGCGAGGCATTTGTGCCCAAGATCCTAAGAAGTACTTTCCTTCTTAGTCATTTACTTCGAAAACCAGCACTTAAAGTTACTAGCTAAAAGCCTAATGGAAAGATCCTCAAGGCCCGAGATTGAGTCGGTCATTAAGCGGAAGGCCAAAAAGCCAAGGCCTGAAGTTTCTGCCGTGCCTCTTACTAAGGACATCTCTCCTAAGGAGGATGAGAGCCTGGAGATGCATACAGTTCCTGATTCTGCTTCACAGGGCGAACTCGATGTTTAGGCCGTCTTGGTCCCAACCACAGGCACTTCTTCAGAGGCTGAGCAGGCATCCATCCTGGATGTACAGGGGAAACCGAGGCTCCTGATAACCGAAGGTCGTAAGGGGATAACTCAGATCCTGGTGCATGCACTTGGATATTATTGAATGTAGGCCTGCATCCTGGGCTCCTACATTACATAGGGCAGGTCTACATCAAAAGAAGAAGCAGAAAACTAAACACTTTTCTCCTCCAAAGGAACCTCACAGTGATTGGGAACAATTCACTCAAGGCCTTTTTTCAAGGCCCTTATGGTTCTGAAACTCCCTTTGGGTGTTTCAGTCCCTACCCCACCCTGCATAGCCTCTCCACAGAAAAAGGTTATGGAGGAGGACTTTTCAGATGAAGAGGCATCCTCAAAAGAGGAATCTCTAGCTTATTCCTCACAGATCCACTCCCCTCTAAACTTGCACTTCCCTGGAGGAGGACTCCAATAGAACTGACTCACCCATGGAAGAAGTCTGTTTTGGAGAGACCCTAGTCAGTATGAGAGATCATTTCAAGTGGAATATCACTCTGGTATATGAAGTACAAAACAGATACTATGACTTTCTGCAGTTGGAATCACCCAACCCTTTGGCTGTTCCTCCTGTGTTACCTGCCTTTCTAGATGCTTTTTGTCTCTGCCTTCAAGGCCCCTGATTCTCAGAGTACTGCTCCTGAGAAGCCTGACTGATTTTTACAAGGTCCCTGAGGACTGTAAGTTTCTGTTTGAATGCCCTTCAGCAGACCTATTGGTTATTTCAGTGGTTTTGGTCTATGCAGGTTACTGCCTTCAACCTCTCTCCAGTGGCAGCTGGTGACTTCAAATCAAAGGGGTCTGCAGGAGACAGCTGAATGGGTGGGGTTAATGGAAAGGGGTGGCCAACTAGAAAGGGGAGGGGCTATGCTCAAAACCACAAAAACTAACTAAATACACTGCCCTGGGTGCCAAACCGTCATTATGAGAGTCCAATCAAGACAAAATGAAGTGTAGAAGAATAAAAATATTTCAATGCATTGGCTGCATGACAGCTTACTTAATATCTAGATGGAAACAAAAGGTTGTGAGGCATGAAAAAATAAATTACTTTTTAAATACATTAATGGAATGCCAGTCAAAATCAAGTATAAGAAAAACAAGCAGCACTCAACTCAAACCACTTCTTGCACTGCAGTTCTAATTATAATTTATATTCAGCTTTATTAAAATACCAAGTAACATGCTGAAAGTAGAAATCTCTGATGCCCCCACTTGTAAAAATGTTTCTTATCCAAAAAAAGACCTGCTGCCTAACAACTATCTACTTGTTTCATGGGGAAAACATGATCAAAGTAAAAATTGAAAAGCAAACAAGAAATAAGCTCAAGATACATTGCTTAAAAGGATTACTGTACAGGTTATGGACCACACGACTGGAATTCTGTTTAGTTTATGGGTAAAGCCTGCAGAGATGACTGGAATTCTCCAAGTGTAATGAGCTTCTTAGAATAATGTAATCCTATCCTTTGTTACAAATACTGTCATATGCATTTCAATACCCAGGGTTTATACATTATCTAGTTAAGTATTCTCTACATGGCAACAACAGAAAGGCTTTCAATGTTGGCAATTCTTTAACAGTATACTTATTAAAGCTTACTTGCATCTTATGATCTCAGCCAAGCTTACCTGATGGTCATTAAAGTATTGCTACTTAAACACAGAGCAACAGGCACTTTGAGTAATAAGCATAAATCAACAGTACAAAAAATATGACAGAAACCAGACCATTCTGCAAAAATCAAGGACAGATGAAAAGCCACTCTAGTACTTGTGTCTACCTTGGATGGGGGGATACTCTGCACATTTACACTGCATAACTACTCCTTGCCTTGCTTTGACACATCCAGAGTCACTACATGGGGGAGTGGGATGCAACAAGTATGTCACAATTTGAAATGTCTCTGGCTGACTGTGATGGCCCTGACACGTTTGTCATACCTCTCAACCTCAGAGCAAGAAATCTGGACAAAGCCATACAAAGAAGTGGGACAAAGGCCCAAAAATAAGGACAATTTTTAAATATTGCTCTTATAAACTTAGAAAGATAATAGAATAGGTCTTGCATTAGTATGAATTTTCTGAATGGTATGAAATCAGAAACTCAAATGTCTGTCATTATTTTCTAACTTCAGTCTTTAATGATTTGTCACTAATTTGCCAAAAAAAACACAGTTTTATGAAAAATGGACCAAAAATGTGATGTAAAAATATAAAATAGCCGCACAATACAGGGACACTTTAATATTAGTACTGCTAACTTGAGCAGCTGACAAAATAAAAGCATCTACATGCATTTCTGAAATAAAAGTAATCTATAACTCTGATTATTACAGTTATTTCTTAATTGTAAACCCTCCATGTTTTCTTCCAAAATTGCTATTTTGCGGAGGGATTATTAGGGGGAAGAGCAACATTTTGAGCCAACATCAGGGACAGTTGAGAGGTTTGGCTATGCCTAATTCTATAAAGCAATTTATTTGCATATGCCTCTCAACCTGTCAATGCAATAAATCTGGACAAGGCCAAATATTTTGGGGGATCATATAAACAGTACAAAAAATTGCTCTTGTATAAACTGAGACAGTTGATAGAACAACAGGTCTTACTTTAGCATGCATTTTTCTGAAGGTTATGAAGTCTGAAACTCAGTGTGTCATATTTAGTGACTTAATTCCTAAACGATTTGCCAGAAAACCACAAATTTTATGAGGAACAAACCAAAAATAAGAAGCAAAAACCTATTAATTCTTTGAAAATCTGGACAGTTGGGAGGTATAGTTCAGCTGGGGCTGTCTTTAAGTTTGCCGCCCTTCCCCCTCACAAAATCATGGTCGAATGGAGCCTCCCCCTGCAGCCATTCCATGATCCATTACTTGGCTATTTCACTCCATTTACCATAAACACTAATGTGCATACTTATTTACTTCTATGATGATTTGGACTTCATTTGAAAGTTTTATTTTGCATTTTACAGCACAAACACTAAGACGTCTGCTAAACAAACTTAGCATTAAAACATCTCTGCCCTTGAAACTCACATTCATTGAAACAGCATTGAAACCCACATTCAAAGAAAATACATTTTACCAGTGGCAGATAAAGATTAATTCTGGGCTGTTTTCAAATCATTAGGCCCCTTGCATATGAAACATACATGTACTCTTTGATACACCTTCCTATTGTTTTGAACATTTTTCCAGTAAACTATGAAACAAAACGCATGCACCAATAATGACAAAACTGCCCAATTCAGAACATCTTTCCAGTAAACAATGAAACAAAATGTATGCACCCATAATGACAAAACTGCCCAGTTCAGAACAATTCCATCATAAAAGTCTACTCAAACTTCTGCAGTCCACCATTATCAGTAAATATGCACAATTCTACAGTCCACCATTATCAGTAAATATGCACAATTCTACAGTCCACCATTATCAGTAAATATGCACAATCTCTGAAGAAGTATGATAAGCTAGTAATATTGCAATAAGAAATGGATGGCAAACTGATAACAGGCTCATAGTATCTTAACTTTTTCAGTATGGCAGCATCCACCCCTTGTGGGAGTAGAACCAACAACCTTCTGCATCAAACGCAAGTACACAACCTGTTGTGCTATTAACAATGTGACCTGACTTAGCATAAGCAGCACTAAACTTCTCTTCCCCTGCAGCTCTCAGCTACTTGAAAAATCTACTCAGTACTCAACTGCATCTCAACTTCGCAGCACAAGAAATCTGGAAAAAGCCAAATTTATTTGGGGGGGGGGGGTCAAAAGCCCAAAAACCAGGGACACATTAAACATTGCTTGTATAATCTTGGAAAGTTGCTAGAATAAAATGCTGTATTACCACCATACATTTTACTGCCAAGGTCCCTGTGCAAAAGAGTCAGAGCAACATACCACTACACCAAATCAGCTGCTTTGTGAAAGAGAGGAAGACTGAAATGGCTATCATTTAATGAATTCAGTTCTTACCATAGCTGTCAACCTATTAGCACAAAACACCTGGACAAACCCAGTAATGAGGGAATACAGCCCTCAAACATATTCAGTGAATTCAGTTCTTGCCATAGCTGTCAACCTTAGCACAAAAAACCTGGACAAAGCCAATAATGGGGTAATACAGTCCCAAGAATAAGGACAAATTTCAAATATTCATCTTATAAACCTAGAAAATTGCTAGAATAAAAGGTTTTGTTACTATGTATTTTCTGAAGAATATGAAATCTGAAATTCAAATGCCTGTCAATTTAACTTCTGACGGAACAAAAACAATTTTCAGCAGAGGCCCAGGGAGAAATACTGCAGATACATGTCTTTGTAAAATGGCAGGACAGTAGAGCAAATCCACACAAACACAGGGATGAGATACAGACTCCACACAGAAGGCACCCCAGCCAAGAATCAAACCAGAAACCCTATAGCTGTGAGGCAATAATGCTACCACTGCACCATCAAATATGTAAGGAATCAAACATTCAGAAACCTGAAGTCTGAAATTCAAATGCCTGTCAATTTTATTTAACATTTGTTAATCAGGATAGTCTGACTTGGAACAAAAAAACAATTTTCAGCAGAGGCCCAGGAAGAAATAATGCAAGCATGTCTTTGTAACATGGGAGGACACAAAAACAAACCCACACAAACACAGGGAGAAGATGCAGACCCCACACAGAAGGCACCCCAGCCAAAAATCAAACCTGAGAATCTGCAGCTGTGAGACAATGCTACCACTGCACCATCAAATATCAAGCATTGCAGCATTTAGAAACCACAAATATTATGAGGAACAGATCAGATCAAATATGAGGCAAAAATCTGCAAACACAGGGAAAAGATGCAGACCCAACACAGAAGGCACCCCAGCCAAGAATCAAACCTGAAAACCTGCAGCTGTGAGACAACAATGCTACCACTGCACCATCAAATATCAAGCATTACAATATTTAGAAACCACAGATATTATGAGGAACAGATCAGATCAAATATGAGGCAAAAATCTGCAAACACACAGAAGGCACCCCAGCCAAGAATCACACCTGAAAACCTGCAGCTGTGAGACAACAATGCTACCACTGCACCATCAAATATCAAGCATTGCAGCATTTAGAAACCACAGATATTATGAGGAACAGATAAGATCAAATATGAGGCAAAAATCTGCAATTTTTTTTACAAATGGTGGTGGGTAGGGAATTCAGGTCCTTAACACCTGCATACAAGGTATAGGGTTCAAGCCTGAGGTATTCCCTACCACACCAGCATGAGTTTGTTCTAGCCACCAGTATATAACAACTGGGGCATTCACACACACACACACACACACACACACATATGCCTCCTTACCTGGAGTGCATACGAGACTCCAGTCTGCCTGCTGATGTTGCAGTCTTTGTTGACTTCATTTCCTGTGACAGTCTATGCAGTTACAACTGCATAGACTTTTGGGATGTCTGTTGTTAAGTGTTTCCTAATCCGGACTGCTGGTGAGACAGTCTGCGCATGCTCCAGACTGTCTCAGCAGCAGTCCATGCGCATGCGCGAAAGTCCGCGAATCTTTTTTATCTTTATTTTTCTTTTTTTTTTTATTTTTTACAGCTGGGGGGCTGCAGTCCGGCAGTCCAATAGCACGGGCTGCCCCTGCCTCTCTCCTTCTTTCAGGTAAAGGCAGCAGGATCCTCGAAAGGCTGGGCAAAAAAAGTGTACACTTCTGCCACCAGAGCATTTAGAGCCGTTAATATCCTGGAAAGGCTGGGCAAGAAAGTATACAATTCTGCCACCTTGGCAGTTAGTGCCATTAATTACCGAACACACACGCCCATATTTGCCCTAGAACCTCTGTCTTAACTCTCTCAGGTCATTTCTGATTTGCCTGACTGAGAGAATAAAACCTTGGCTGCATCCTTGCTTGGAGCCTCTTCACAGGGAGCCCGCCACTTCATCAAATGCAGCTATGATGATGCAGAGGCTTCTGCCAGGGTAGCTGTCTCTGTCTTAAGGAGATTCTCTTGGTTAATACTCCAGCCATTACCAGAGGACATTAAATCTAAGCTTATAGATGCACCTTTGGGCAACTCTGCTTTGTTTGGCCCTATAACTGTTAATCTGTTTAAATCTCTGCAGGAAAAGTAAAAGGAATTGCAGGAGCTGAAACACCTGTTTGTCTCCTCAGTGCCTAAATTTCAGCAAAATTACCCAGCAAAAACTGCTTTTGTATGTAGGCACTCCTGTCCTCCTCCACCTAACACAAAAAAGGATAGTTGGAGGCTTCAACAGCCCAGGACTGCGCCTACAACTCCAGCTCAGAAGTGTCCCTGTCCAGACAAGTCTGGTTCCCTCTGACTGCCCAAACCACCACACATTCCACTTTCCCAGAGCTTCTCTTTGTCTCTGCCAGTCTTGGAAAGCATAAATCAAGATTCATGGGTTTTTTCTGTCATTCAAAAAGGATACTTTCTGGTATGTGACTCCCAGCCTTCCTTCAGGGACACTCCTCAACCACCAAAGGAACAACTGTCTTCCTTTCCAGGGGTACTACTAGACCTGTGGAGACAAGGGACCATTCAGGAATTTCCTCAAGACCAAATAGAAACAGGTTTCTACTTCAGAATGTTCCTGGTGCCCAAAAAGGATGGTCCTTGGAGACCCATTTTGGATCTGTCTCATCTTAACACCTTCCTGAAGGTACCCACCTTCTGTATGTTAACACTTCAAACCTTGTTTCCCACTTTTCTGACGAAAGCCTACTTGGCTTCCTTGGATATTAAAGATATCCATACCTACACATTCCCATCCAAATCAACTGCAGGAAGGTTTTATGCTTCTGTGTGGCATTTTCAGTTCTCTGCCTTGCCCTTTGTACTTTCTACTGCCCCAAGGGTATTTACAAGATGCCTAGCCCCAGTGATCACTTACCACAGGCTTCAGGGCATTGATGGTTTCCCTTATCTGGACAATCTCCTCATTATGGCAATCAACCCTGAGATCCTAGAGCAAAACATTCTCTTGGCTATTTCTCTTCTACAACATCTGGGATTTACCATAAACCACACAAAAAATTAATTATCTTCCCCTGTCAGGATCACATATTCCTGGGGTGCAGGATACAGACAAACCTCATGAGGGTCTCCCTTCCTTCTCAGAAGACACAGGACCTCATGTCCTACTTCAAAAACTTTCTACCTCTTCACATTTCAGCCAGAGAGTATCTCAGGGTTTTGGGACTCTTGGCATCCACTCTTCCTATGCTACCTCTCGTAAAACGTCACGAGAATAGTCCAGTGGTTCCTAAAGTCAGTTTGGATGCAGCATTCACGTCCTGTGGACTTTCTAGTTTCTCTCAATCACTGTTTAAAGGGGGAACTATAATGGTGGAGCCAACAAGTGGCCCTCAACCCAGACCTCCCCTTGCATCCTCTGCCACCAGTCCAAGAGCTGTTCACAGATGCTTTGGATGTGGGCTGGGGGCAGCTTTCAGAAAATTGAAAGCTCAAGGTGTATGTTTCCCCTCGCAAGGAGAACACATCAGTGTAAGGGAGATGAGGGCTCTGCTGCTAGTTGTTCAGACCTTTCATCTTCTTTTCCTCCCAGGACCTTTAAAGTTGTTCACAGACAATATGACGGTCCTCTGGTATGTGAACAAGGAGAGGGGAACCAAATCTTACCTACTATGCAGGCCAGCACTCCAGGTTTGGGAGCTGGCATTCTAATATCAGGCAACTCTTCAAGCAGTGTACATTCCAGCCAGCCAAAATTGTGTGGCAGACACCTTAAGCAGGTCCTTAACACAGTCCCACAAATGGATGCTTCAAAGGGATGTGTTTCTGGACATTGTTTGCCAGTGAGCTATACCTCAAGTAGATTTCTTTGCCTCCCCCATGAACAGGCAACTTCCATAATTTTATACCAGAGTTCCACACCCACTTATGAGAATGTGGATGCTCTTTCATTCTTTTGGAAGGGGATGTTTCTGTATGCATTTCCCCCTTCCAATCATTCCTAAAGTCCTGTTCAAAATTCAGCAGGACAAATCAAAAATCTTGCTGGTGACTCCCTTTTGGCCAAGATAGCATTGGTTCCCTTTTCTGCATTTTAGCAAAGGGCAGTCATCACAAGTTACCTCACAGGGTGCACCTTCTCTCACAAAACAAAGGAACTCTCATCTATCCCAACTTGTCTATCCTCCAATTCACTCTGTGGTTGATAGGGTTTTAATTCCTTTCAGACACCTGGTCTTGGAGGACATGCTAAGGGTCCTGCAAGAGGCCAGGAAAACCAAAATTAAAAAATCTTGCCTTTCCAAGTGGAAGAGATTTTCACTTTGTGTCTCACAAAAGTATCAGTGGATGTCCCCTTGGTTCTATCCTATTTGTGTGAATTGCTCAATGCTGGCTTGTCCTACTCCTCAGTGAAGGCCCAAATGTCAACTATTCCTGCCTGTACCCCCCCCCCCAGCTAGCAGATTTGAGGCAAAGCAATTTCTTAAAGGCATCCACATTATACCTTCCAGGAAACCTATCCCTCCTTCCTGGGATCATAATTTTGTACTCGAAAAACTGCCCCCCCCCCCCCTGAATTTAACATCTTCATCAGCATCCATGCAACATTGCCCCTGGAAAACTGTACTTCTCCTAGCTATAACTTTAGCCAGACATGTCAGAGCTCCAGGCCTTAATGGCCAGCCCTCCCTTTTTGTTTTTCCCTAAAGACAAGATGTCCTTGCATACCAACCCTTCTTTCATCTCCAAGGTAACCAATCCATGCATTTACCTACCTACATTTTCTTCTTCACAAAATTCTAGTGAGAAGGGGTTGCACAGTCTGGATATGCATAGGCAACTTAGATTTTACTTAGACGAGACCAAATCTATTAGGAAATCAGACCAGCTTTCTGTCTCCTATTATCCCAGGGCTCTGGTATTACCTGTTTCCAAGCAGCCTATTTCTACTTGGATTTCTAAGGCTATTTCATTCTTTTATGTGAAGCATGGTAATAAAGGCCCATTCCACTAGGGCTGTATCTTCTTCATGTGCTTTCTTCAAAGGATTAGATGCTAGCTCTATTCTTGAAGCGGCTAAATGGACTTCTGTGCATACCTTCACTAAACATTACAAATTGGATGGCATTTCTAAGTCTAGGGCAGGTTTTGCCAGAGCCGTACTCCATGGCTTTCTGAAAAGCTGAACTGCTTCTTCCTCCACCCTCTCCTTATGAGCTTTTGTACTCTCCCTTATGTAAAGAGTACTGCAACAGATGACTAGAAAGACATAGAATAGTTGTGTAAAATATTACCATAATGATAGATGTCATCCTCTTCTCTGTTGCAGTGTTCCAATCCCTCTCTCCTTCCGACTAGTTGTTTGGTTCTTTCCTTGGATGGTCATACCCTACTTTCCTTAGGCTGGCTTTCCTCCTGGGGCATTCAGTTCTGAGGTAGGTGCATGCATACAGCACTTTTATGGCTAGAGTACAAGAGCAGCCTACATGTGATGAACCAGTATCCTAAAGTAGTGAAAGACTTTTGTATACTGGTCAACGTCAGGTTGCCTATGTCGGAGAACTCCCACATGTAAAGAATACTGCAACAGAGAAGAGAAGGACATCTATTGTTATGGCAAGATTTTACACAACTATTCTCTTGCTATGAATGAGTTTTCTTGTAAATGACCATAAACTCTATAGACATCAGTTCCAATGTAGAGTCTATACGTCTTTGGTAGGCAAGTTATTGGTCTGTAGTTTTAGGATTGCTTACAGGTTTGCTCTTAAGACCATTCTTTTTCCTATTAACCAGACTGGTGTCTGTTCGGGGTGCATATATAGATAGTTTTTACTCATGGTTAAATCTTTATGTATAGATATTAGTGCTTTTAGCCCGATGTTCCATACTGCATCTGGGCCTGAGGTTTTCCAATTAGGAGCTTTCTTAACTCTTATTTCAGTTTCTCTGTCCATTACTTCATCAAATTTCATATCCTGTACATTTGAACTTTTTATTCCTTCTTTTATTTTATCTATCTATTCAGCATATTACTACTTCTATCCATTCAGTATCTTTATATTTCACAGGATCTTCATAGATATTTCTCCAAAATGTATCTTATATCTATTTCTTTTTTTGGTGGTGATTCAATACCTTTTGCCTTGTTTTTCAATTCTCTTTAAACCTTTTTTGGGTTATCAATAAATTGCTTATTTTGTACTTTTCCTTTATGTTTATCTGCATATCGTCTGAGTTTTTCTGCCTGTGCTGATATTTTTAGTTTACTATTTGTGAATAGTGCATGATAGATCCTGATATTTTCTGATACTGCACATTGCTTTTATGACATCTATCTTTCTGAATATTTTTGTTGATCTGTTCCCTCTTTACTCTTCTAACAGTGACATGTCTTAATTGCTTTATAGTTTTCTCTATTCAATACTTCTGTGATGGCATTTGATTTCTCCCCTTCTTTTCCCTTACTGCCCTGTGTTTTTGTGATAAGACTTTATCTGTTATTAATTTAACTGCACTGTAATATATCCTATTTACTTCTGTTACATTGCGTGAATATCTATGAACAGTCCTAATTACTGTTCATTTGTTTTACCAAACTTCTAGCTCTTTGGGTTTTATTGATTTTCTGTAGTCTGTTTCTTTCATTGATCTTAATATGTCTATCTCTGTTAAATCAAACAACTCTACTCTTAGATCATTTTCTTCTAAACTGAGGGCAAATTCTTTGTTCTCCTACAGAAATTTCCAGAGCACCTTTCTGTGCCACATTCTGTGCAGTTTCATCCTTCGTCATCCATTGCTCTTTCATATGGGAGCTCCTTGGCCTATCACTTTGCAAAATTGACTGTGTCAGTGTTGCCACAGTTTCCTGTTACTTCCCTTGCTGTACAACTACAACTGCACTTTTGTACTGGTTTCCTGTGGGAGGCTCTAAAGTATCTTCATATGGCAACTGATCAAATGTATCTGATGTTATCCATGTCACTATCCCTCACTCTTGGGTCGTAGGCTCCGACATCGGATCCGAGCCAGCAACTTTGCAGAGATCTTCTAGGCTCAAGCTGTACGCACACCCATGATCCCTTGCTGCCCTCTAATCCCTCAGATCTCATTTGCCTCACTCATAATCAAATGTAGATTTTCAGGCTTGAGTCTCAAGTGGGGATAAGTAGCTTTATTTTTTCTAGTTCTTCCTTTTTTAGTGTTAGTATTTAGTGTTTTTCTACTGTATCATTGGTAGTTTTTAGTCCACCCCTCCTGTTTTGCTTCTTTATGGTTGTAGCTGTGTGTTTTGGCACCCTTTTTGTTGTAGCTATTTTCCTCTGTAGTTTTGTAGTTTTCTATTTTACAGCTCGTAGTCCTATAGTTATAGTGTGACTGGTTGTTTTTCCTGGTTTGGCCTTAGCTTTTTTCTTCCCTGTTACCAAGTTAGCGTGCCCCTTAGGCTTTGGCATTTCATCCCAGCATGTCTGACGAGCCTGTTGGGTTGAAATGGTGTCCTTGTGCGGTTGGAAGATCCCTATGTCCAATTTGCATGAGGAGTGCCTTTATTGTTTGGGCACCGACCACCTAGAGGTTGAATGAGACATTTGTGCAGCATTCAACTCTAGGGCTCTAGTCGAATGCCGAAACAAACTTCTCTTGAAAGGTTTGGCACAAGGGGGGGGTCCATTGGCCCAGTCCCCAGCCAAGCCTGGACCATCCAATCATAAGAAGAAGGCCCCCTCTCTTTCCCGGGTCTTTTTCTTAGTCTAAAAAGGCAAGGCTGTCAGATCCCAGTTCCTCGGATCTGAGCCCAGCCTCAGCCTGGTCAGAGCCGATGCCCTCGGATCCTAGGCCCTGTAACCACCCCCCCCCCCACAGATCCAGGGCTACTGCTCTGAGGCTCTCAGATCTGAGGTCACAGGAATCTGCTCCCAGATCCAAGACCTCAGGTTCGATGCCTTCAGATCTGTCCAGATCTGGCTTCCTCGGATCCAAGTCATGTGGGATCCAAGTGTTCGGATCCTTATTTGCCTCTGGATCCAGGGAGGTCGATCCAGGATCAGTGTGAGATCCCACAGTTATTATAGAGGACTCCCTGTTGGGTTCTGGCTTGGGGCAGTCCCCTTCTGCTTCCAAGCACAGAAGTTGATCTTTGAATAGGACAGGGAAGGTCTGTGGGCTCCAGACATCATAGCTGGCTATGTCCTCCACCTTGTCTAGGTCCTCCAGGAGCCTGCTCCCAACCAATATGGACAGGATAAGGTCCTTTGTCAAGGCTCAGATTGAGTTTGGGCTTCTTGTGTCCCCTGCCCATCTGGCCAGGGGTCCATCTCCTATCCCTTCACTGGCTTCTCCTCATCCGACTCCATTGGTTTCAGACTTTCAGGCCCTGGGTTGCATAGGAGAGGAGGCAGGGTCTCTACCCTGTCAGAGTCCCTGACTGCCTCGGCTCATTCCTGGTCCCGACCTGTCACTCAGAAGTCCTTGGGCAGAGGATTCAGATCTATGTTTTTGGACTGGTCCCTTCCCCTTGGCACTTTGGCCCTTGACAGCTCTGGGCTGATACTGTCTGGAGGCCAGGAGGCGCTGGGTTGCTTTGGTCCCTCCCCTCAGGAGGGCTTGCCTGCCAGGGGGGCTGATGAGACATCATGCAGCCCTTTGGTCTTCCGGGTTGTAGAGAGGACATTCTCCTCCACAAGAGTTTCCTCCCCAGCTTACCAGGGGCCATCCCCGCCCCCCCAGAGTGAACTCTTCTCATCCTGTTCCCAGTCAGACCTCTTGAGCTAGCCTTCAGGTGGGAGTCACCCCCTTGGGGTCCCCTCTCTTCTGAATCTTCCCTGAGCCCCCCATGGAGGAGGTACATTTGAAGAGATTGTGCAAGAGGAGGCACTTAGACTCCCCCATGGAGTCCCTCATGGAGGATACAGATCTCAATGAGGGGATGGGTCCCCAAGGTCTCTGCCCGAAGATGTCTTTTTTGGGGACATCTTAGAGATCCTCAAGCTGAAGGGTGGATGGTCTTTCCTACCCTAGTCCTCTGAGGAGTCCGTGTTCCTTTTGAAGGCTTTCAGGATAGGACCCTCTGACTCCTGAGTTTCCCCCCTGCTGACTAACTTATTATTGCCAGCTTCCGACAAACAGTTCTAATTTAAGGGTGCGCCAGTCGATGCTATAGTGGTAGCTGTCACACTAAGAGTTGGTGGAGCAGATTACGTCGGTTCATCCCCCTAACCGAGAGTCCTATGCGACTGACAGACATTGAAAGCAGGTCTTTGCCTCAGCTACCTTCGGGCTGCGAGTGCTTAACTACTTGGCACATTTCCCCTGACTCCAGAAGGACTTGGTTAAGGAGCTTACCACGTCCCTTTCTGAGTTACTACCTGCTGGAGAGCTAAGTAACGTGTCCCCCAAGCTGTCTATACTCATTTCCCCAGCTAATTCCTTGATGAGGCTGATTGCCAATGCTGCGGAAGGTGCCTCTCGAGAGACCGGTACAGGCATCACTATTCAGTGTCACACCTGGCTGCACCTTTGCAGATTTGGCAGAGTCCTTTAAGGTGTCCTTCACCAACGCCTCCTTCAATGGATCTACCCTCTTTCGCCCTTCAGTCAAAGAAACACTGACCTGCAGTGAGCAGGAAGGTAATATCTTGTCAACTGTGGGAATCAAATGTTCTACCCCTCAGCACTCCTCTTCCAAGACGCAGTGAGAGACCAGGAAAATGTGGTTTTACAAGTTGCAGTATGCCTTTCAAGATGCTCAGGATGAACCTTCTTGTAGAGGTCATGGGAGAGGGTTCAGTGGCAGATGCCACCCCAGAGGCAGAGTGGGTCTGCAAAATTTGAGCTCCAGGGAGCTCTTCTTTGAGAAGCCCCCCCCCCAGTGCTCCCAAAGCGCTGCCCAACTGTCCAGTCCTGGAGGCAGTCAGGGGTCATTTGTCTCTACACCCTTTGGCCTGGGCAGACATTACAAAAGTTTGCTGGGTGCTAAACATTTTCAGGGGATATTCTATTCCTTTTTCACAGTCTCCTCCTCCAATCAGGAGATATCTCCCTGATGTGCCACCCCATCAGAGGGAGTTAGCTCAGAAAGACATGATCAAACCTTCAAAAGAGAGCCATCCAAGAGGTCCCCCCAGGACAATGAGAATCTGGAACTTACTCTCACTTCTTTTTGGTGCTGAAGAAGACGATGGACCTGCGTCCAAATTTGGACCTTGGTATGCTAAATCTCTGCGTTAAGAAGTCCAAGTTCCGGATGGTCACTGTCCAGTCCATCGTGCCTGTTTTGGTTATGGATGATTGGATGTGCTCCATGGAGCTCCAGGGTGCGTACTACCATATAAAAATAGGCGCTCCAGGAGACATCTCCGCTTTCACGTAGGGACCAATAATTATCAGTTCAGGACCCCACACTCACTGCAGCCCCCCCCCTGGGTGTTCACCAAATGCATGGTAGTGGTCACAGCTCACCTGAGACTGTATGGATTCCTGGTATTTCCTTACCTCCACGATTGGCTCCTCACAGCTAATCCAAGCATCAGCTGGCTGCAGCCACTCAGTATGTGCTTCGTGTGTTTGATCAATTAGGGATCACAATGAATCTCCCCAAAATGAATCTGATTCCATCCGAGAATTTGGAGTTCATTGGGATTCAGCTGGACACTATGTCAGAGATTGCAGCGCTCCCTCTCTGCTGTGTACATCTCATCAGATCTCATGTCCAGTGCCTTCTAGAGCTTACTCTTCCCCAGGTCCACATTATTCTCAGGGCCTTGGGGTCCATGTTGATGGTCTATCTGATGCTGTTAGCTAGGTTCTACATGCGGGTTCTCTAGTGGACTCTAGCGGTCCAGTGGTCTTCCCTGTCTCATCCGATGACAGCCTCCATCTGTCTCACTCCATTGTGCAGGCATCATCTCCTTTGTTGAATTTAGCCTCCTGACCTCCTAGCAGGCAGACCATTCATTCTTTCTCTCCCCAGTGCCACCGTGACCTCAGATGCTTCCCTGTTGGGGTGGGGGAGAGGCATTACCAGGGAAAGACAGTCTAGGGCACGTGGTGGTCCACGGAGACCAAACTGCACATAAACATAGTGGAGATGAGAGCAGTCCACATGTTGGAAGCCTTTTAGGACTGCTTCCCTCTGGCTGTCATTGCAGTTCACATGGACAACATGGCTGTTGTATGGTACATCAGGAAGCAAGGGGGCACACGCTTTTAATCTGCTTTGTCGCAAGGCCATGAGGGTGTGGGAATGGATGATGTCCTGTGGGTGCTTTCTTCTTGCAATGCACATACCCAGCAAGTCCAACGTAGTCCTCACAAGTGGTCCCTGAATCCTTCAGTGGCAAAAAAAAATCTTCCCTCGCTGGGGTCAGCCGACCTGCAATCTGTTTGCTTCCCCTCATAAACACAAATGCAGCCAGTAGTTCACCCTGATCCCCCTGTCAGGAAGTCCTCCAGGGATGCTCTGTTTCACGATTGGCCTCTGGGTCTCCTTTCTGCTTATCCTATTATACCTGCCATTCCAAGTGTTCTTCAGAAAGCTTGACACCTCAAAGCCACCTTGATCCTCATCGGCCCCGTTTTGGCCTTGGCAGGTGTGGTTTCTCCTCTTACGGTCTCATTTGAAGAAGCCCCTTTGGGTATTAGATCCCCTTCCAGATCAGATCTCCCATCCTCCCAAGCTTCCACCCCCAACCTTCAGACTCTTCATTTGACGGCGTGGTTTGTCCACTTCCTGTAATCTTGAATCAGTCCAGGCTTGCTTCTACTGTCAAGAACATTATTTTGGCTTCTCAGAAGACATCCACCAGGAAGGTATATACCAGTAAGTGGAAAAGGTTTTCTTTCTGGGCCAGGCAGTGAAATCTGCACCACTTCTCTGCTTCCATCCCAGTAAGATCATTGTTCTTGTCTATGCTTTTTCAAGAAGGAGCTAGCTTCTCTACTATCAAAGTGCACTTGGTGGCTGTCTCCAACTTTCATGTTTGCGAGGCACCTACCTTTTCCTCTCAGCTTTGTAAGGCATTTTTGAAGGTTGTTTTTCTGCTCTGTCCTCCTGTCAAGGATCCTTACCCTCCTTGGGATCTTTCCTTCCTGCTGCAGTCTCTAACACAGAGTCCCTTTGAGCCTCCTGCTACATGACATGAAATTCTTATCATGGAAGACTGCCATAACTGCAGCAAGAAGAGTTTCAGAGTTGCAGGCTCTTTCTATCAAATCTCCTTATATGGTGTTTCATAAAGACAAAGAGGCTTTTCGAACTAATCCGTCCTTCATGCTTAAGACAGCCACAGAAGCAAATCTGAATCAGTCAATTCAGTTGGTGGTTTTCTCCCTTAACTTTTGTAATAAAGGGGAATGTCTGTTGCACATGCTTGACGTTCATAGACAGGAACAGTTCTACTTGGGTAGAACAAAAGGTTTTTGCAGATTTGACCATCTGTTTGTGGCATTCTCTCTCATTAGCCCCTAGTACCTTCTCATGGCGCCTCTGTGCTTACATCCGAGCGCACCATGAGAAGATAGAAATTGCAAGCCTTTTCCCCCAAGTGCCTTCCACAAGCGAGAGAAATTGTACTGCAGATTTGTATTTCAGCTTAATGTAAAACACTCTGAAATTGTAACTGAACTTGTAGTTTACCTTATATAGTTACAATTCAGCCCGGTTTTTACATTATGGTCACATTAAAGTTGTAGTAGAAAATGTACTTTAAAAGTTGTTGATAAAGCAAGTGGTGGTAGCCAATTGGATTCTTGCAATCCAAGCCACCACTTGCATAACACACCTCCACCCCCAACCTAATTTTCTTTTGTTTCCCCCAAATAAATAGAGTGTCCAGGAGCAGGTATTTCCTTTCTTTTTGCAAATATTTGGAGATTTTACCTACTACTGGATCCCACTAATTTATTACAGCACTCAAACATTGCACGGATCACCAGATTGGCACTACAAGGAGTTCCCGTTCAGTTTGGCCCAAGAACTGCCTTTTTTTCCTTCTGGTAAGCTGTTATCTTTTTTTTTCCTTTCCTGGCCCAGAGTAGCTAGCCCTGTAACTAGTGACAGCAACTGCTGTGGTGGGTTGTGAACTTGAAACATGGAAACAATTTCCTACTAGTCTGTTGTCCTTTTTATTATTTGACTGTTCTGAAGCACTGTACGTAAGGAGGTTTGCTGCTTCATTTCTGTTTGTGATGAAAAAATTGTGATGCGATAACTATTTGGACTTCCCGTCACAGCTACCAGGTAATGGCAGCTTATTTTTTTCTGTGATTGTGTGTGGGATCTGCTATGCAGACCTGGGGCCTTGAGTAGTGAACTGTGTTTGAATAGGGCATGGGAGTCCGGATAACAGCATCTACTGTATTCGTCCCTTTTTTATTGGACAGTCATCAGTTTCTGATGAAGGCAGTCATTAGGAGGGTAAAGGCTATTCTGTGAGACCACTTGTCCCTGCCCACAAAACAAGGGAAGTAGCGCTACATTTGCCATTGCCAAGCAGCTCATCGGCTTGTAAATGGCATGTGCATTCTTATTTTTCATATTACTCATTTTAATTCACCACTTTTGGTTTTTAATTTAAATAATATATCCAATTACTGAATCCAGTGTTTTTTTAGTCCTTTAGTCCAGAAAATGTATGCAAGTTAAAATTCTCTTAGTCAATCAACTCTTTTTTGGTTCTGCCCTTGAATAAAAAGGTTGAGAACTATCGTGTGTGTGCGTGTGTGTGCATGTGGATGTGTGTGCATGTGCATGTGTGTGTGTCTCTGTTAAAGGAGGGGTGATGCTTGCCTTCATTAATTCAGTTTTTCATTTTCTAGTGGCTTTTTTTCCAATTCAAGGTTGCATGGGAGTTGGGACCTAATCAAACAAATAATGGGTTTAGCAGGGTTGCTCAGGAGTGAGATGGAAAATTGTATATAAGCATAAATGATATCAAGTGATTTTCACTTTTATCTGGTAAAGGGCAAATAAATTAGGAAGTTTAGAACTGCATTACTGTTTAATGAGATAAGAAAGTATAAGTGAAACACATGACTAGTCCTCTTATAAAGTAAATGTCAAACAAGGCAAAACTAGAATTAATTTGGGTCTGTGCCTGTTGTTGATGACACTAGCTATATTAGAGGATATTGTTAGATATTAAGCCATAAGCTTCATAAAGTAAATTGTCAGTGGAGTACATAGCATATAAAGTAGCTGACACACAGGATGTATTTATTCAGAGGTTATAACTCGTTTAACAGATTTTAGTTTATACCTCACACAGAGCACTACAGCACTCAGGTTTTAGTTGAAAAATATAAGCAAGCAAATGCTGCAGTTTAGTCTTCAAACTACAGTGCTCAGGTTTGACTGGAAATGAGTGATAATAATCAATCATAACTACAAATTCTGTAATAAGAGCTAAAATGAGCCAGAGGGCAAGTTGTTACTGCTTTTTACCCGCTTGAAAATATTAAACAGGCTGCCCACAGGAAAGCAAAGATATATTACAAACGTTTAGATGTAGAAACTTCAATGTTCAGTGAGTTGTCTTGGCTATCAAATTAAATACAACAAAATATATGTTTATTTATAAAACAAAAACTAAAGTTAACAATGGTGCAGAAGAATCTATAAAGCTAAACAAATCATGAAATTATAAGACAAAATACTAAAAGGTGGCAGCCAAGGTAGATCTCACAGTTTTGAATGAAAACCAGTGACAAACCAATGCAGTTACTATATAACACCATAGGAAAGGCACTCATTAGAGTCCTTAAAATGCAGGCATTATGCAACGTCCTGTGGTTAGTGCAGGTGATAAATTTACCGCACATCAATAGAAAAGCCAGGCAGATACCTACAAATTCCTCCATTTCTACCATTACCATTACATAGAGTGTTATAGAGGGTGGCCTAATGGTTATGGTGTTTGTCTTACAAACACAAGGTGCAGGGTTGGAGTCTCACAAGGGATAATTGGCTAGGCTTAAAAAATGGCTCGCAAGGGCAGTTAGCCTAGTACCAATCTATGAACCTAAAGGATTTCCTTATGGGTAGTCAGACCCAGGACTGAACCAAAAGTTGTCTCTTAATGTGAAGCCTTAAGTAAATGGATTCACAGAAATCTCCAACTTCTGTGCTGCTATGAGTGTGTGTGTATATATATATATATATATATGTATGTATAATGACTACTCCTACTGCGAATAGCACTTATGCCTTAAAAAAAAAACAAGCTTACATTACAGCATGTCTGCTTTTTTCAGTTTGTATTTACCACAGTTACAATATGTCGGCTATATAATTGTTAGAGAGTATAACTGTTAGAGAAACAGAATCCAGAAACAATATGGCATCTTTATAGATATTAGACCGTTATAGTCCAGAACAGATCATGTCTGCTGTACATGTGAAAACTGCCTCCAGACGTGTAGCTAGCATAGGGTGAAGGTGACAGTCAACCCAGGTACAAGATATTAGGGTGCATGATTTTACTTGCACATGTGCAATTGAGTGTCGGCATTTCCACTGTCAACCTTTTGTGGTCATTGTTTTCACAGTCAACATTATGACATGTCGTAATGCAGTACTTCCATAAATGTAATAAAATATTGAAGTACAAAGACAATGAATTAAAAAACACTCATCCAAAAAGATCAAAATAGAAAATGTCAAAAAAAAAAAAAACACTGCTAATTATATATACCACCTTTGAGATCACTCTACAATGGGGAAAGAGAAATTCCCTGATGTTGTTACATTTATGTTTCATTTAGGGATATTAGTAGTTTTGTCTGATGGTTGGCCAGTAGGATAAAACAAATTATGTGGACAACCAACATTCATGAATGAGTATGTGCCTGTGGACACCCAACATCCGTGAATGGGTATGTGCCTGGAGGGTGGTGGTTGTGGTTTGTAATGATACAGATTTCCTTGGAATTCATACTCACCCGACCAATTCCTTACTAAGTCACAGTCGCAAGAATATAGCTGCCATTTTTCAGCTGTGAATAACAATAGCTGTGGATTAAATTAGTGTCTGAAATATTTATTTTTACAAGAACCAAATATTTGTATATATTTATATATAAGTAAATGTGCCTTCTCTCTACAGCACAGTCAATGGTCGTAATCCTCTCCATTCGGGTCGTTTGGGGAAATGTTTCATTTTGGTTCTTGTGCATACTTGGACATACTACTGAAGGGGTCATGTGGCAGATGTTTCACTTTAGTGCTTGTGTAAACTCTGACATGCTGCTGAAGAGGTCATAGGGGGAATGTGTCATTTTGTTTTTTGTGCATACTTGGAAGGGCTGCATAAGTGTTTATCGATGGTAATGTTGCATTCTAGTGCTTGTGCATAGTAGGACAGACTGCTGAAGGGCTCACTGGGGAGATGTTTCATTTCGGTGCGTGTGCATACTTAGGCTGCTGAAGGGGTAACTGGTGGAAATGTATAATGTTGGAGTCAGTGAATTGCTTGTGCATACATTGTGTCTTCTCAGTCTGGCATGACTCATACACTAAATTGATTTTGTTGATCTCCCATATGTCTTCTGTGTTGTAGTCAGTAATTTTGAATTTCAGACTGGATATTTTTCCCTGTATATATACTTGTGAGTATATGTTTGTAAGTGTGTATGTATGTATAATATACAAATATACATATATGTATACTTACACATATATGCATGCATACACATACGCACACACATGTATATATGTATGTAGGCATTAAATTGGTTCTGGCCTCCAGGGGAAGAGCATCTTTTGGTTCAGTGGTGTGAGGAGCATCCTTCCATGAGCTACCCATGGTCACAGGTTGAGGATAGAATGAAAACTGACATCATCAGATAAAGTTACACACTCACCATAATGTTCCATCTGTGCTCTCCATTTTTTTCATTCTTTCTTAACTACTTACCCTCCAACCCCCTACCTATCTTCTAGAATCAGATGCTTCAGACCAGTGCAAAGTGTATGGTCCAAAACGGACAGTCCCACCTAAATATGAGTGAACGTAAAGTTGTGATTCTATCTTTAGAATCCCAACATCACTTCTGGTCTTCAGTTGTGTGTCATGTTGTAAATGTTTCATTTTAGCGCTTGTGCATACTTGAACATACTATTGAATAGATCATTGTGGGGAACGTTTAATTTTGGTTCTTGTGCATACTTGGACATACTACTGAAGGGGTGTTGTGTAAAATGTTTCATTTGGGTGCCTGTGTATACTTGGACATACTGATGCAGGGTTCACTTGGCAAATTTTTCATTTTAGAATTTGTGTATACTGGGATATACTAATGAAGGGGCCATTGGGGGGAATGTTTCATTTTGGTTCTTCTGCATACTTGGAAGGACTGCTGAATGGGTTGTCGATGGCAATGTTGCATTTTTGTGCTTGTGCATAGTAGGGAAGATTGCTGAAGGGCTCACTGGGGAGATGTTTCATTTTGGTGCTTGTGCATACTCACACATCAGCTAAAGAAGATATGTACCAACCATAGTGTTCCATCTGTGTTGTCCATTTTTTTTCATTTTTCCTCATTTAGGGGCTAGTGTCAACCCATGTCTTGATGTTCAATACAACACTTTTAAGAAACGTCCATGGTTTTCATGCAAATTTTAAGTCTGACATTTGTTTGTTCTCTGAATGTTGGAATTGCTCAACCAGATATTTTGGACAATATTCTGCCTTTTTTACTTCTACGTCTTATTCTAACCACCGGGATAGTTAGGTGACATAACATGACTTACTACTTTTTGGATTAATTATTAGACAAATCAGCCAGATAAATTTGACATTTTTGCATGTCTTATTGCATTTCTGGTTATACTTAGTAGATGCCTGTGTGAAATAAAGGTTACTACTTGCTGATTACTACCAGCATGAAGGTACCATATATTTTGGGCATTTTTCTTGGCTTTGTCAGTCATGTGTGGTATTTAGGTGGGAGGAAGGGCTCAGTAATATCTAAGTGTTATAATATTTTACTGAATTACTCACTTCTTCTTACTGATGATAATGAGTCTGTGTTACATAACAGCTGCACAAGGCAATATAATGACTGCCTACTGAACAGAGATGTTCATCGTGTTTCACTGTTGCAGTCATTACAATTGGGTTATCCTGCTGGCAGGCTACATGCAGTCGGCCTGAATTCCAAAGTCTAGGTCCGGCGTCAGTTGCTGTCACCTCCTCCCTGATGTCAGTGCAGCAGGGGTATAAAAGATGCAGCCAACGCCATTTTCTTCTGTCTTTCTTGCCGCACGGTGCCCGAAGCAAAAGCAGTTCGCAAGTGCCAGTCAGCCAACTCCTGAGATTTTCAAGTTTGAATTTCAGATCCAAAGTCTTCATTAAAAGCTAAGTACCCCATTGGGGAAACTTTTTTCTTGCTCCAGACCGATGTCAGAAAAAGTTAATAATTGTATTTCTTGTGGGAAGGAAATATCTCATAAGGATTTTCATTCTTACTGTATTCCTTGACTAGGCCCTGACCACAACGTTGCTAGTTATCAGTTTTGTGCTAGATTTAACCAACGCACTATTAAGCATCGGTTCAACTTTGCATTTCATTACTTTGGCAGACGATTTGACTGCAACAGTGAATACACTCTAATATTTACATTTATGGTAGGTACACAACTGTACTTTATGTGCAGCAATTATCACCTGTGTCTGAGCATGCGTAACTATGCAGTATTGAAATGCAGGTCATTATCACATTAACAATAAGTGCAGTTACAATATAGCACTGTGATACTATGTTTCCCTCCTGGAAAAGGACACATGCAAAAGGAGAGAGCCTGACTCAGTCTTAATCTTTTCACATGTTGTTGTCTTGGTTTAGCTCTCCGCACAGTCTCCCTCCCTTCTGATGTAGCAAATGTATGTAGGGCAGGGCAAGAGGCTTTAGATTAGCTCCCTCCTTTGAGTCCTCTGGCCATTGCCGAAAGGACACATGTAAATGGGTAAGGCAGAGTGCTGGCATTGAATGCATTCGGGAGTCATTGCTGCTACCGGCAGTCTGAGTGGGCAGCCCACCATCTGAAGCCCTATGCCTGTCCTCGGCATATTAGTGGAGTGGTGGTCCTTACCCTGCTTTTTCTCTTTACATGTGCCCTTTCTGTGCTCATTTGTCAGTTATTGTGTGTAATTTGGTGTTTTCACAGCTCGTAGATTTGTACCTTTACAGCATCATTCACTGTGTGTCATTTGGTGTTGTCAAAGGTGATAGATATGTACCTGTGCATCATCACAAGTTATGTACCTTATAAAAAGAATAATGCCACTATAGATAGGAGTGAAGATTTGGATGAGCTAACCACGTAATGCTATTGATATACATATATGTGTAGTCTTCCAATATATCTCTCAAACATCAGTAGTAACTTGTTTGCATTTCTTTCCTGTTCAGGTGTGTCCACCTTGTGACAGTGACATGGCTTTACGAGCAGGAGAACAACAAGTGACAGTGTGGGTGGGTGGCCATTCCTACATTCACTGGGCTGCCAGCCATGCCTTCAGAAGTGAAAATCACTACAACTTGAGCTTCCCCACATCTAGTGTGAAGGTATACTGGATTGCAAGAAGAGGTATGCATTGCAGTGGACTCCTGCAGTTGTTGGAAGAGAATTGTTCGATCTGCCCTGACCCCGACATTAAGCTAGTGAGAATGAATGGACAACAGCTATGACCAAGTAGGACCAGTATGGTAAGAAACTCTTTTGTTATATTTTATGAACACCATTGTCACAGAACTGCTAGGGAACTTGTACACATGCTGAATAACACTTCATTTTTAGATTGTAAAATAATGTATGCTGTGTGCAGGTACAGACAACTGTTTGATTATGAATTGTATTATGTCAGTTATGATATTTTTCTTAGTTTGGCAAATAACTGTGGTAGGAAGATGGTGAACAACTGTTTGAGGAGAGTCCCACGTACAAGAGAATATGCCACTAACCATCCTGCACACGTCACAGTTTGGTTACAATTATGGTTATGAGATTTATGATTTATTTTCCTATTGTGATAAATAACTTTGTCAGGGAACATGTCATTAGGGTAAGTAATACCTCATTTTGAACTTGGTATTATTAGTTACAAGATGGAAAAAGAACTATGTATGTATGCTGGACAAGTGTACAGATATCACATTATGTTTAAGACTTTGGTTATGAGAATTATGATGTTTCATATTTGGTAAATAACTTTGTTAAGGAACATGTCAGCATGCTAAGTAGTAGCTCATTTTGAAAACAGTATTAGTACTTGCAAGATATAAAAAGAACTGTATCTGTATGCTGTACACATGTCCAGATATTACAGTTTGTTTGGGACCATGGTTATGAGAATTATGATATTTTTTCATATTTTGATAACTTTATCAGGGAACATATCTTCAGGGTAAGTAATACCTCATTTTGAAGGCAGTATTAGTAGTTACAGGATGGAAGAAGAACTGTGTCTGCATGTAGGACAACTGTACAGATATCATATTTTGTTTAGGACTTTGGCTATGGAAATTATGATTTGTTTTCATATCTTGGTAAATAAGTTTACTAGAGAGCATGTAATTGTGCCAAGTGATACCTCATTTTGAAGACAGTGTTTTTCCTAACAACATGATAAATGAACTGTGTCTGTATGATGTACACATGTACAGATATGACTGTTTGTTTAGGACTTATGTTATGGAAATTATGACTTTTTAAATATTTTGGTAAATAGCTTTGCTAGGGAGCATGTAATTGTGCCAAGTGATATCTCATTTTTAAGACAGTGTTACTCCTTACAACATGATAAAATAACTGTGTCTGTATGCTGTACACATATACAGATATCAAAATTTGTTTAGGACTAAGGTTATGAAAAGTATGATTTTTTTCATATTTTGGTAAATAACTTTGCAAGGGAGCATGTCAATGTGCTAAGTAATACCTCATTTTGAAGACAGTATTAATAGTTACAACATGGTAAAATAACTGAATCTGTATGTTGTACACATGTACAGATATCAAAGTTTGTTTAGGACTTAGTTTATGGTAATTATGATTTTTTACATATTTTGGTAAATAACTTTGCAAGGGAGCATGTCAATGCCCCAAGTAATACCTCATTTTGAAGATCGTATTACTCCTTACAACATGGTAAAATAACTGTGTCTGTATACTGTACACATGCACAGATATCACAGTTTAGTCTTGTAGGATTATGAAAATTATACATGTGTAATATTTCTCATTATTATGCCCATATCTTTGCAAGGGAGCATGGTGATGACACAAATGAGGCGTCGTTTTGAAGCTGACATTCAGCCACACAACTTGTATGATGATATGTAGTCTCTGTCTGTTACAAGTGATGAGATATTATGCTTTGTTTATTTATTAATTATGAGAAATATAATCAAATTTCTGTGAATATCTCTGTAATGGAGCATCACACAGTAATGGTTTAGGTATCATTTTAAAGCTAACATTCATACTAACAAATTAATTACAAATTGTATGGGTATCCATGGTACATTCACCAATATTTTGTGATTTGGTGTACCAAAAAGGTACAAAATAAGCACAATATTAGCATTCCTTGGCAAATATTTAATAATGACTTACATACACACTATCAGCATTTATACTGTTGGAAAGGTCAGTGTCTGTTGAATAACTTTTGCATTTACACTTTTAGTCTAGCTCTTATGGTTTAAGAGTTATGAACACTTGTTTTCTGTATGGTATTACAAATGGATTATCTGAAAATAAGCTCAGGCTGCACTGTTGTTCCTATGGTGGAAGTAAGCAGGCAGCATTTTCTGAGCTGCTCCAGAGTGAATGAGTTAACATAAAGGGTCAGTCAGTCTCCAGAGTTACTATTTCTCATTGGATTTCAATGTGTATATCCCTTGGCAAGTCTTCTAAAGGCTTGCCCTTACCAGGTCCAGTCAGAGCTCATTCCACAAGATCAGTGGCTACATCAGCTGCCTATATGGCCTGTAATTCCATAGATGAAATTTATGCGCCAGGTACCTGGTCTGCTCCTCACACTTTTGTCAGTCATTATAAGCTTGATGTTGTCTCCAGGAACAGGGCTTCCTTTGGCTTCACACTTCTTTGGCATGTCCTTCCATGAGGCCACCCAGGATTTAGGGTAGCTGGGGACTCTGACCCAAGAGTGAGTAATAGTAACATGGATAACATCAAATGAAGAGTTATATACTTACCAAAATTTGGCATCTGTGTTTTCCTATGTCACTATTAATCACTATCCCTCCCTCCTTCCCCTGTCCTGCAAGACCTAAAGGAAGCAGAGATGTCCTGTCTGGTGGTCAAGGTTTTCCCTAGCTGCTTTCTGACTTCAGGCAAACTTGATCTGAGGGGTTAGGTGCAGCAAGGGATCATGGGAGTGGGAGGAGCTCAAGCCTAGAAGCTGTCTGCAAAGTTGCCAGCTCGGATCCGATGTCAGATCCTACAAACCAAGAGTGATGAATAGTGACATAGGATAACACAGATGCCAAGTTATGGTAAGTAGGTAACTCTTTTTTCCACTGCACTGTTTTTTTTTTGTATTTGAGGACCTGTTGCTCTGTCCTGCTGTGGTGTTTATAGAGTTAGATTTTATACACTAAATCCTTCACTTTGCAGGTATTCCATAACTTCAGCTTGTATTTTTTTAATTTTTACTTTGCTAATCATCTGTACTACCTTCCTCTTTGTGATCTTATTTTTTGTATTGTGAAATTTTCCATATCTGGATGACTTTGCCTGTATTTCTGTTTGAATATCTTTGGGGCATTTTTATTTATTTATTAAATTGGCTTTCTCCTTTGCTTAAATGTATACACCATATCAGATCTCTCTCTCTTCCTCCCCATGTCCATATTTTTTTATACTTTTCAAAAATCTCAAGATTTTTTCTTTATATTTTCACACTTCCTCAGTCACTTCTTTTTCCAAATGGCCCAATGTTTATATTTTCACACTTTCTCAGTCGCTTCTTCTTCCAAATGGCCCAAGGTTTCTTGGTCTATGTAATGTTTTTTCATAAATCTGTTGCATTAATGAACACAAATTTGCATCTGAAGCTTTTATTTATTTATTGACATTCGTTAACCAGGTTTGTCCAACTGGACTTGTGGCCCATTTTCAGTAGAGACCCGAGGAGAAAAGCTCCAGTAATACATTTTAAAACAAGTACAATTTTAAACAATATTGATATAATAGCAGTTATAGCAAAACTATTCACATATGTTGGGTTACATGCATAAAGTTAAAGTTGCATTAAAAAGAAGCTAAGTAACAATTTTACATTGATATAGTTCAATAGGTCAAGAATAAACATTTTTTGTTTGTATGAAATTGTGCAAATGTATAGTAGACACATTGGAGAGAGAGGTGTAATGAGGTACCAAGTATGGTCCTTTTGTGGGTACATAAAGGGAAGGAAGACTAGGTAGGGTCATGGCAAGGGCAGGTTCTGGAATTGAGAAAATAAGCTTTTAGTTCATTTTTAAAGTGTGAGGTGTGGGAGATTAAACGTAAGTCAAGGGGAAGTTTGTTCCAAGCATGGGCAAGGGAGTGTTTGTAGAGTAGTTTGCCTACTGACCTTTTTGGGTGGTAGATATCAAGTAATTGTTGGTTAGAAGTATGGAGGGTCCGGGATGGGATGTAGATTGAGACTAAGGAAGATAGAGATGGACAGAAGAAGGGTTTATAAAGAATAGAGTGTAGCATATGAAATTGATAAGATAGCAGAAACTGGGGAAGTTCAAGCCATTGAAGAGAGTTTAAAGAAATGTAGTGGTGTGAGTTGTATGGGGAGTTAGTAATGAATCTGGCTATTTTGTGGTAAGTCTGTTGCAGTTTGTTTAGAGTGGAGGCCTGGATATTGCTAAGAACTGGGGTGGCGTATAAGAGGGAGGGGAGGAGGAGTGCCTGGCCCAGGGTAAGTCTAGATTCAGGGGGTAGGAATTTTGTGTTCCGATATAGCAGACCTAGTTTCTGGTTTGTTTTTTTATACATTGGAGTATGTGTATGTTGAACTTGAGTACATCATCGATAATGATCCCTAGGAGTTTTGTGTGGGTGGCAGGTTGGATGTTTGTATTGTTAGAAGATGTAATAAAAAAGGAGGTTTTGTGATGAGAAAGAGAACGGGGAAAGAAAAGTAGGAGTTTGGTCTTTTTGGGATTTAGGATCAATAGGTTGTGAGAGAGCCATTTTTCAGTGGATAGTAGGGCCTGTTGGGTCAGGGAGTGGAGTTCAGGAATGTTATTTGAGATGGATATAAGTGTGGAGTTGTCAGCATACTGAATAAGGGAGGATTCTTTGCATGAGCTGTAAAGATCAATGGTGAAGATGTTAAACAAAAGGGGTCCCAAGATGGAGCCTTGGGGAACACCAGTGGATCTGGGAAGGAAAGGTGAGGAGGATGAGAGCCATTTGACAGATTGTTCCCTGACAGATAGGTAACTACTAAACCAGGCAAGTGCGGAGGGGGATAGGTGGAGATTAGCGAGTTTGGATAGTAGTAGAGGATGAGAGACAGTATCAAAGGCTTTGGAGAGATCTAGGAAGAGAGAGGAAATGAGTTTATTGTTGTTTAGGGGCTCTGCAATGATATGAGTGAAGGAGAGGAGGGCAGTGGTGGTGCTGTGGTGAGGACAAAATCCATGTTGGGTAGGGGTAAGTAAGTGGTGGGTGAGGAGGTGATTGAGAAGCTGTGAGTGAATACATTTTTCTAATATCTTGGAGAGGGGGACAGAATGGCAATGCGTCGGTAGTTTGAGGGGTCAGTGGAGTTTCCACCTTTATGAATAGGGATAGTGAAGAAAGACTTCCAAAGGGTGGGGACAGTTGATTCCAGAATAGATCGATTAATTAGTATAGATACAGGATAGGCAGTTGAGTCAGCAGCAAGTTTGAGGAATGTAGGAGATAGATTGTCAGTGGAAGGAGAGCAAGGTTTTAGCTTGAGTAGTAGAGATTTGATGTAAGTAATGGGAACTGACTGAAAAGAAAAAGTTGTGTTAGTGGGACTTGGAGAGGTGGGTGTCGAAGTAGAGTGTGGCTTAGAGGTCACCAGATTTTGGATGGAAGAGGTAAAATGTTTATTCAGGAGGGTAGCTGTTTCCTGAGAGGAAGAGTTAGGGTATGGGGAGGGATTAGAGGGCTTTCCAGAATAGAGGATGTTGTTGAGAGTTGACCAAAATTTTCGAGGATTGGATTTGTTGTTAAGCTGAGCAGAGCTATAGTATAACTTTTTGTCATTAGTTGTATGTTTTTTGCAAGGTTCCTCAGTTGCCTGTATTTTTGAAGAAAGGGTGGTTGTTTAGTTTTAGTCCAGGTTTTCCAAGCATGATCTCTTTGTTTCATAAGGGACCTAGTCTCTTTGGAGAGCCAGGGAGCATGGTTTGATTTTACTCTGATCTTCCTAGAGGGAGCTAAGGAGTTTAGAGTATTCATGAAGATGCTATTGAAAGTGCTTACAGCATTGTTTAGGGGGAGATGTTTTAGAATGGACCAATCTATGTTGTGGAGAATGGAGTTAAATTGGGATGAATTGAAAGTCTATAGTTTGACAGTCTTTGATAAGGTGGGATTTAGGAATATGGGAGTAGTGTCTTAAGATGGTGGTAGGGAGATGATCACTGAGGGAGTCAGGTAAGGTGGTGGGATTGTAGTATTGGTGGGGGGAATTGGTAAGGATCCAGTCTATGATGGAGCTGGAAGTAGAATTTTTATGAAAGCAAGTGGGAGATGTTATAAGTTGGTGGAAGCCGTGTAGGTGGATACTGAGTTGGGGGGAGTCAGTTGTGAGTTTTGACCAATCAATGTTGACATCACCAAGGATAAGTGTCTCATATGGTATGTTTTGGGAGAACCAGGATAGGATGCTTTCAAGAATGGGCAAATTGTCACCAGGAGGAAGGTAGATAGAGGCAATTGCAAGTTTTTTGTGGGGATTCAGATGGCAGTTAAGGATGATGATTTCAGCTGGGAGGAAGTCAGGAATTGGGGAAGGGTATAGTGAGAGGTTAAGAATGTTTGAGTAGAGGATGGCCATGCCACCACCTTTTTTTACAGGTCTATCAGATCTGAAGATATTATAACCTGGTGGGAGTATTTCACTATTTGAGATTTGTGGCTTGAGCCAGGTTTCAGATAGAGAGAGGATGTGAGGGGTATTGAGAGCTATCCATGAGTGCAGCTCAGTGACTTTATTTACCAGACTCTGAATATTCAATGAGTAAATAGTTTAAGTATTTGGATGGAGATGATTATTGTGACTGAGGTTGGTGACTGTTAGAGGAGTAAGATGGGGGCAGTGTAGCGGTAGTTTTGGGGAGAGAAGAGGGGCCAGGGTTGGGATGGATGTCTCCAAAACAGAGTAGGTTTTTAGTGAGGAGAGAGTGTGTAGTAGATGCTAGATGGGGTTTGTATAGTTTTGACTTAGCTTTGTGGGAAGGTTTAAAAACCTGTATTATGGATAGTTTATGTAGACTTTGGTAGAGGTAATAAAGAGATTAGGGGAGATAGTAAAAGATGAAGTAGTTGGATATATGTTGTATGAGTAAGAAGTTGGTGAACATAGGAGTGGGTCAGAGAGATTGGAGTGGTAAGAGGTGGAGATAGAGAGAATAAGGAGTAGTGTAGAATATATTAGAAATTAATACATGTTGGAATAAAATATGGTCAGATAGAGTAGGTAGAGAGACAGTGGTATAGAGGAAGTGGTGTTGACAAGACTGACAGATTAGTAAGGTGGTTGTGACAATAGGCAGGAAGTGGAATTGTAGTGGCTAGTGTGGCAGGAAGGGGAGGGATAGTTAGGTATAAAGGTAATTGTAATGGGGTGTGTGGGAATGGGGGTAGGTTAGGGGAGCGAACGGAGCGGGGCTAGCAACCTGGTCAAGATGAAGTCATAGAAACAATCAGAAAAAGATAGTGAAAAACTAGCTTGAGAGACAAGGATATAAAGTTTCTAAAGGTATAGTCACCAGAAATAAAATAAAAAGAAGTAAGATATGAGCAGAAGTAAGCTGACAAAAGGACACTGGCCTCAAGCTACACAAGTAGATTTACTTGAAGCATACCTAGTGCTGTATGGTTAAAATAAGCTACAATAGAGAGGGGCTTTGGAGGGGGAGAGAGAGGTATTACTAGCAACTAAAAGTAGGGAAAAACATAAAAAAACATTAATATGTAAGAGTCTGAAGACAGTAAAATAGGGCAGGTGCACTAGGAAAGGCAATTATGAGTGAGGCTAGAAATGAATTCAGGGAAGGGTAAAGTGCAGAACAGGAGAATATACACAGAAACAGTATGATGATAGTGGGTAACCAAAGAGAAAGGATAGGAGCTGCTGGCATCTGCTTTTTCTGGTGACTAGCAAAAAAAACACTGTAAATTCTTGTTGTGCTTATAAAGTCTGGCATTAATTAAAAGATTAGCTTATGTATCAGTTATTTACTGGGACACATACTTCAGTGGTATTATTTTAAGCTTAAAATGGTAGCTTCCGGACAGATAGAGTTGCAGGGTATCTGTTAAGGTCCTCAAACCTGTGTTGCCTGTACTGTGGCCAGGAGAAAACCACAGGGAAAAATCCACTAGGGCTAAAAAAACAGAGAGGAGGGAGATAAGTTATGAGAACGTAATTCAGGAAATGAGCGAGAGACAAAAATACCATGGGTAGAGAGAAAGAAATGAATACAGGTAGGCAGAGACAGTACACCAGTATTAATTTCCATTGTATCAGTGTATTACACATATAGCTAGCTAAGAACACAGCAGTGTTTACACCTATGCATAAAGTAATGCAGAACAACAGTAGTTAACAACAGCACAGTGTAGACACACACAAGGCAATAATTCACAAAGCAGGAAAACAAATACAGGATACTGAGGACATCAACAATTGGTACACTTTCAGGCAATAGTTCTTCTTTTTACTTTAGTGCTACACCAAGAAATTACAGTGAAAATACTACAGATACATCTAAATGTGAAGCTAAGGTGCTGTTGCTCCTTGCAACAAGAAACAGTTTTCTTTCATTAAAAAACAAGAAATAAGATGTGTACAATTCAAACGCTAAGCTACCTGTGATCATAAGGTGCTGGAGCTCCTTGCAACAGGGAAAGTAGACTTTAAATATTCACAAAACTAGAGTCGCGAGAAAAATTACACCAGAAACTGCATATGCAAGCATGTTGACAGTTTTTCTTTTGCAAGTATTTTTCTTTCCTCTAATGTCTCTCTTAATAGTTTCATATGTCTTCTGTGTGGACATTCTGGCATTCTTGCATAATAATAACGATACATAATTTCTTTCTTATCCTCAGTAGTCCACTCTCATCTTTATGGCCCTTTTTCGGCCAATCAGTTTTTGTGATTTTTGTGGATTACTACTACCTTCAACAACAGGGGGCCCATCCTCCCCCCTGAGCCTGGCCTAGCCCCATTGTAGGAATATTTCTGTCTTGAGGATTCTACACTGTCATTTTTTCCAGTCTTGGCACCAGTGCACCTACCAGAACTTTTTTTTTATCCTGGTCTTGTGCACCCAGCTATCTTTTTTTATTTTTTAACCTAATTTTGTCCATTATATATGCTATGTACATAAAATCCATTCTATATATTAGTGTTGTCTTGGTGATATTTTGTGAAAAACAGGGTCCACCTTATGAAGGTACTCACCAAGACTTGAGGATGAATTCAATTCCAGCAATACTGCTCTGCTTTGCTTGTTGATTTATCATCTGTCCATTCAGACTGGCTCAGCATAAGTAGCCCCATTAACAATTAGATCTGCACACAATTCTATATTGCCTTTGAGATTGCAGACATAGCTAAAGAACGCCTTGTGGTTGCCTTGGCCTTTGAGGCCAAATTTATCTCAAATTTGGCCTTGGCAGACTTTATTTGTACTCTGAGTTGTTTGTTTAGTTAGATAAGAGTGTTTTATCCTGCCAGATGCTACATCTCCTCATTTTTGCATGATTTTCTTCCCTCTGTTATACAGCCAATTGATGTGATTCCACCAGGGTGGCTTGTTTTTTGAGTAAGTTCTGTACTTATTGCTGGTGTGTACAGCTGCCTTTATGCAGTTATTAAAAATAAAAAAAATATAAAAATGCATATTAACATACTTGTATATGGTTTATTTGAACAGTTCCATGTAAGATGCAGTGTTCTTTGGGTTTAGGGTGGCTTAAAATGTTGCCAGGTTGTCTCTTAATAATAGGAAGTTAGCCACAGAGCAATTTCTGAACATTCCAGGATTAGCTGGAGTTATGGGTTTTATTTGTACTTCAAAGGAGATTATTTTGTGGTCTTACCTCACCGGAGAGGTTGTGACACTTGGGAGTTTACAGCATTCTCCCATATTAGTGAGGACCAGATCCAGTATTTTTGCACCTCTGGTTGGCATTGTGACAATCTAGTTCAGGGAGTTGCACGTTTGATATCATGCATGATTCACAGTTAATAGTGGGGTAATTAAAGTCACCCGTGAATATGGTATTGGGTTGAGTAGTGAGTTTTTCCATTAAGCTTAATGGTTTCCACCTTCTCCTACAGTTTAACTCAGCTCTTACATTATTTTCTTTCCTACAGTATGGTTCCAGTATTGTGTGGGTACCAGAAACCTACTTGTACTTTATAAAATTTAATTTCCTTGCCTTAGAATCAAAGGAAGGGAAAGACCACCCACTTTTTTTAAGCTTAACATCTCTCATAATTTGCAGAGGAATTTGTGTACACCTGCATGACATACCACACAGAGGAATTTGTAGTCAGGTACTGCTGACATTCTTATATGGGTAATTAGTCCTGCTGATGTCAGGAACACTGCATCTACAGTAAAAAAGACAGAGGGAAAGAGAACTTACACTGATTCATAGCTGCCTGCAATGTCACCATGCCTTTTGTAGCAAAACAGAGCAATTAGGTCAGTCAGTGGCTCAAAGGCAGTTGTCACCTCTTTCGACAAATTTACATAAGCAGCATCCCAACATTGAAATGCTAAGCTTTCAACTTTAAATGTTTGTTCTTTATCCTTCTGTACATGACATAAATGTAGTGTTAGAGATGTCAGTGACATTTAGAGAAAAGCCAGATTTTTTTTCTTGTAATTCTTGTAAAGTATTAACACATTTATCAAAGTTTACGGGGAGGGGACTATCATTTCATCTTGGACTACATATAAAAAAATGCTTTCAACAAAGGTCTGCAATTTAGCTACTTTTTTGGTTAAAACTGTATAATTCAGTATTCTGTAAAACAAACTCTGAGAGACATACAAATGAGGGTCATTTGGGAAATAAAAGAAGCAGTCGTGTTACAGAAGGTGTACAAGAAGACAGTGACTAATACTAATCCCATTATATGTCAGTGGCATGGGAATACACCACTACTTCCTTATGTCTAGCATGACTCATATAAAGCAGACTTGAAATGGATTATGGGAAAGAGAAAGACTTGGAAAAAAAGGCAAGATCATGTTAATAATGCTAATGACAATGCTACTGATAATGCTACGCAATGCCAGAAGTCTAAACCTCAAATGCCAGAAGTCTAAACCTCAAAATGCATGCACTCGAGGCACTCCTCAATATGGAGAACATCGACATCTGTGCAGTAACAGAAACCTGGCTTAAATCTCCTGAGAGCACCCCAGCACTACTAGGCTATAACTCATACCATACCTTTTGGCCACAGAACCAGGACCGAAACACAAAAAGCGGGGGTGTTAATACTGGGTGATTTAAATTACCCAAACATAAACTGGGAGAACTACTCAAGTACTAATTCCCTTGCCCAACTCTTCCTAGAATTTATAAACTCGAACGCCCTGGATCAACTGGTCAACATCCCCACCAGAGGGAACAACATATTGGACCTGGTCATCACCAACATGGACGACTGGTGTTCCACACCGGAGGTCAACCTCTCGCTGGTTAGATCAGACCATAGACTAATCACTCTGGATATCCACATTCCGCCCCCACCTCCAATCAAGGAAACCACCATGAAAAACTTTTCAAAAGCAAACTTCACATTACTTAAGACCAAGTTTGAAAGGTTCACAGCCCCCATGCTAAAGGACAATGCTGTCCAAGCTGCTGAAACCTTTACAAAGGCACTCTGTGAGCATCTGCAGGAATGCATGGATCGTGCTATCCCAAGTAAAACCAAGACTCACTCCTCCAAAAAAAGGAAACCAGTCTGGTGGATCCCTGCCATAAACAAGCTATACAACAGAAGGAGGAAACTAGTACAGAAAAGAGTAAAATCCCAAGAAGGAAAGACATCCCTGATCAGTATCAGCAAGAAACTACGATCCCTCATTAAATCATCCAAGGCTAGTTTCGAAAGAAAAATTGCCAGTGACTCCAAAGATAACCACAAAGTGTTCTTTAGCTATGTCAAGAACCTAAGTAGAAACTTTCAGATCTGCTCTGAGTTAGTGCAGAATGGCACAAAATACACTGAACCGACTGATATTGTCAACATTCTGGCAGACAGGTTTAGTGCAAACTTCACCCCCCTCTCACCCCCTAAAGGGCCCATAACCATACCAGAAGAATGTAGGGCCCCATCAGTCACTGACACACAGGTTAATCAGCCCTATCCAAAGCCAAAACACAGCATCAGTGGGACCGGACGGTGTCCCAGACTGCGTCTTACAAGAGCTCCAAAATGAACTAACCCCTCATCTAAACACACTGTTCAAACTCAGCCTCTCTACAAGCTACGTACCCACAGAGTGGCGCACAGCAACAGTTATCCCGCTCCACAAAGTTGGAGCCACAATGAACCCCAGGAACTATCGCCCTAGAAGCCTAACTAGCCTGGTCTGCAAGGCTGTGGAACGCATCATCATGGAACTCATTAACAGAGACATTGGGAACCTCCAGTCCTTGGACCTTACCCAGTTTGGCTTTGTTAAGGGCAGATCATGCCTCCTAAACCTGGTAGACTTCTTTCAGATGGTTACCAAGGCATTAGACGAGGGAAAGGAGGTCCACACAGCCTACCTAGACCTCGCAAAGGCTTTTGACACCATCCCCCATTCTAGTATTATAGACAAGCTCACCAGCTTGAACATAAACCCCTACGTCACGAGATGGGGTTCCAACTGGCTCATGGATAGAACCCACATGGTGAGAGTTGCAGGCCCTACGTCCGACTAAACCAGTTATAAGTGGCATCCCCCAGGGCTCAGTCCTAGGACCCCTCCTGTTCGGTATATACTTCTCAGAGGTACAGGCAAGCATAGGAGGACTATGGCTGACCAAGTTCACAGACAACTGCAAACTAGGGGCCATAATGGATTCTCCGGCTGATACAGACACCCCCCAGATGGGTCTCACTGAGATGGATACCTGGTGTCAAAATCATGGCCTCAAGCTAAATGCCAAAAAGTACATAGCCATCCCCTTTGGAAAAAACAAAGTACCCGTGAACTACCACATAGGTGGTAGTCCCCTAAATACAGAAAATGTAATAAGGGATCTGGGGACCCAAGTAGATAGTAATCTCTCTTTTGATAATCATATTACCAAGGTGGTTAGAAAATCCTTCTATGTGGCCTACCTAATCACAAAAGGGTATGCATCTAGAACAAAAGTTATTGTGCCTCCCTACTCATCACTCATTAGACCCATCATAGAATACAATGCCCCATTTGGGATGTATCTTACAAGACACCTGCAACAGCTGGAAAGACCACAAAAGTACCTCACCAAGAGGATTACTGGCCTCAAACAGATGCCCTATGCAGTCCGACTCAAGAAACTCCAGCTGTACTTGGTTGCATACCACTTACTCAGAGGTGATCTCTGCCTGACATACAAGGCCATGTCCAACCCAGAATTGATGGACATGCTCCACCTAAAAAAAAAACAAATCCTGGAGAGCCACATGCTCTAGAGATATAAACCTCATCACAACGATAAGTAGGACATGCTGGAGGGATAGATTCCTGTCCCAGAGACTCCCCATGCTTTGGAACAGGATTCCAATATACATCAGGCAGAGCCCCTCACTAACACTCTTCAAGAGAAACCTTGACGGGTGGATGGGAAACAGAAAATTTACCCTGGGGATCACTGCAGTGGCTCTGCTGGACAGTGGTGCAGGGAACTAAAGGCTCTGCTGGACAGAGGCACAGGGAATTAATCTAAGGGGGTGGCTAACACATTCTTGCTAGGCTTATAAATGCCCTTGGGCAGATAGCCTAGTACTTATCTATGAACCTATGTTGATAAGTCAAGCTCCATTGGCAGCCATTTTGCAGAAAACATTAAAATTCTATAAGAAGCAGACTGATTTTGATGTGTTAAAATAGCTTAGAAATCAACGATAGATTGAAATAATAGATTTTTTTTTTAGTTCTAAGGTGGGGTTTTCCTATCTGGTCCAAATGTGTGGAATTATTGCTTTGCACTGCTGGGGTTCTCTCTGTGGCTTTAAACTATGTATCATTGACTGCACATCATCATTCTCTAGGGTCCTTGCTTGTAGGGGGTGGAGTTTCTTGTTTAGTCTTACAGCATTGAGCAGTAACACTTTTAGATTTTCATGGTTCTGATTTGCTGTGTCATAAGTATTTTTAGTCTGGCATTGTCTAAAAGGGGCACTTTGGGCAAGGGCAGTGTTTTAGCTAATATTCGAAAGCCTAGAGGGGAGAACTGCAAAGCAGTTTGGCCTGTTATCCATCTCCTTCCATGCTGACAGGTATTAACCCCCCCCCCCCTTAGAATGACATTGGAAGCTAAGCCAGTTATTAAAATCAGTCATCTTATATTGAAATTGTGGCATTATCCTTGGAGGAGGTAGAATGCTGCTCAGTGCTAGGCTGATATCAGCTTGGGACATGCATTATGTGACCTCCCCTGATTTTATTGTATTCTCACAAAGTTTTTTACCCCCCCGACAAATCCACAGTGATTAAAGCCAACCAATGCCATGGCATATTTTGACAAACTACTTGCTCTCGGTGACACAGGTAGTTTGTAATCATCACTTAGTGTAACGATGGGTCTATAGGTGTTCTGCATAGCTGAATCACTGCCCTTTCAGAATGCCTTCTAATGTTCATCACCCCCACTGCTGAAGTAGCCATTAGGCTGTATGAGTTGTGTCTTGCCCAAGACACAGCAGTTGGCCAACTTACAAAAACTTTAGCTCCCTTCCACACCTTCATTTTGACTGCTGATTGGCCAGCCCTGCGAGGGGCTGTTCTTCTCCACCTCCAAGCCAGTCTGTAACTACAGATGCCTCAGATTTCACTTGGGGTAGTTTCAAAGAGATAAAGATGCAAGGCTTATGACATTCTTCAGACAGACAAAGTACATAAATGTTTAATGTTGGCTGTGATCCATGTCTTAGAATCTCTTCCTCATCTGTGTCCCCAGGACCTTTTCAGGTGATTACAGACAACACCATAGTGATGTGGTACATAAGCAAGGGGTATATCACGTTGTAACCTCTGTGCAGGCTGGTTATGATGGCTTAGGAGGTGGCTGTTTAGTGACATACAAGCTGAGCAGGACCAGGACAGATCCTTATAAATGGTATTTGAACAAAGGGGGTGTTCCAGGAATTGATCTAGTCCAGGGGAATACCTCAAATAGATCTGTTTTCCTCCCTTCAAAACAAAACTGATCAAATTCCATTCCAAGGCTCCTTGCAAGCAAGCATGGAAAATAGATGCATTTTCATACCAGTTTGCAGGAATGTACATGCATTGCATTCCACCCTTTCCACTGACATGCAGGATGACTCTTCAGTAGGACTCTCCAAGTATAATTGTGCTGATTTCATTTTGACCCACTAAGCATTGGTTTTCCCTTCTTATGGGATTGGCCAAGGGCAGTTATCACAAGCTTCATCATAAACTGGAGCTACACTTGATACACCACAGTTTCAGACATCTTCAACTAAATGCCAGGGTGATTCAATTCAAATTTCTTTTAGTCACCTCTTCAGAGTGCCTGCAGCAGGTATTAAAGGAGGCAAAAGAACGAGGGGAAAATCAGCAGTTAAGAGTGAAAAATCTTCAGTAGTTTCTTGCCATCTAATGAAGAAACAGCTCAGTCTACTCAGGAGCAGCAGCCAGCTTTCAGCCTCTGTTTTGGCAGTTAAGACCCCGTTGGGAACCCTTCCACACAGAATATTGTCCTTTACAAAAAATGTAACTATTGATTTCACTTGGGCCATTTATCAGTATTGCCCCTTTAAGATACATGATATCTTTCAAAATTTGGAAGATTCCAGTCTGGTGTCACTATTTTTAGCTGTGGGTAATATGGGCTCTATTTTAGTGAGAAAATGTACAGTGTCTATAAACTTTGTGTAGTGTATGATGAAATTTAATGTCAGAAAGTGTTTTTGGGCAGGAATTTCTACGGAGTAGGTTAGTGTTTGTGTTCAGAATGACAGTTTACCTGCCATTTTTTTCTGTCAGAGTAAAATTTATTTGAAGGGGTTTCTGACAGGATTTTAGTGTGCTGCTTATGCATTACATTGTTTAAGGAACTATGTAAGTGTGCCGATTGTGAACAAACTAACTCATTCCAGTGAAGCTTACTGCATCTGAAGCAACCTCCTTGATCACAGCATGAATACTTACCCCAGTCCTGCTGGTTTGAACTTTTGCTGTTTCTGGAAAATAATGAAAAAAAACATGCCAAAGAGCCCTTGCCAACTCTGTAGGCACATTTAGTGCCTCAGCTGATGGAAGACTATCATGGCCGGTAAGTGTTCCTTAGACCGCTCACCTGTGTGGCTTCCTTTGGTGTAGTCCTTTCAGACACCATGAACTGGGTTTCAATCACATCCTGTTTGTGTGTTCCAGTGTCTGAACTGGACATGAGAGAACCATCCTTTGTAAGCCAAGAATATATACATTGGGGATGCTGCTTGATATAGCCTAGGAAAGAAACCTCTTGATGAGGCAAAAGTGCTTTATTCATGTTGGTCTTCATTAATACCTATAAAGAAATAAAAGTTAAACACTGCTTATCTGAAAACACGGTATCTATTAGAAAAGATAATTTTTCTTACATTAGCTGGGTTGTTACAGGCTTTCAGTCCAGTACTTGGAGTATCTTACCTGTGTAAGAGGTCAGCAGAACATTCTGACAGGGGCAAGGCTTCTCCTCCTGCTGATTCACAAGCCCACTTCTCTGACTCAAAGGAAACTTGGTCCTTACAATATCCTTTGAAGGAATGTTTTTTTTTAATATAGCAAGGATGAATGAGGTGTTTTTATGGAAACAAATGGATGTTAGCCTAAACTGAGGAAATATGTTACAAGTAGATATGCCTCTCTCTGCTTATGTTCCTCCATTAGTGCCAGCCTTGTTGGATGCCTTTAATGTTGCCTGCATCACTTTTCACTCCTCAAAAGAAAAAGCATATAGGCTTGATAAAGTTTCTCAAACTAGCAAGCATTTATTTTCCCAAGTCTGACCCTACTGCCGTATTAGATCTTTGTCAGTTGGGAACAAGCTCTTGGTGTCCTCCAATCTATCTCGGATATTGGACAGATTTGGTAAGAGAATATATTCTTCTTCTACTGTGGCATATAGAGGATATATTCTTCTTGTACTGTGGCATATCGAATTCTTAACTGTCAGACCCATATGTGTAAGCTTGCACTGTTTTGTATAGACAGCTTTAGAGAACTGGCTACTACACATCCCCCTGAAGGTAGTGCCTATCTGAATTGTTTTGTTTCTAACATTTTTCAAGTATCTAAACATGCAGATAATATGCCAAAGGCTACTGCTACTTCTACTGCTTACAGTTTTGAGGAGGTATGGCTGGGTAAGTAATCAGACAAAATAAAGTCTGTAATTTTTAAATTTAGCTTTAGATAAGGAAGTTTTATTTGGCCAGTCTGCTAATTAGATCCTCACACAATTGATGAGAAATGGAAATTAATTCAGGGAGTTTCCAATATTTTTCAATATCCCGGCCCCTCCCCCCATACAAATCACAGAGATCCTACTTCATGTTTAGGAAACAAAACAATCCCTGCCTTCTCAAGACAAGCTGGGAAACAAAAAGAAATGGCAGGGGGGAAAATGAAGAAGCAAGAATATTTTCTTAAAAAGGGACGGTCTGCAACTTCAGAATGACTGTATCAGCACCCCCCCAGTCTCACAAAATCCACCCCAGCAACTGGCTGTATAGATTTCCCTTTGGCATGTACCCAACATATGCATCTTCTAGAATTTCAGATAGAATCTTGGGCTGTGTAAAAAAGGAACTGCACTTGTGAAGACTACGGATACTAACAGGTTCAGGTATCACCTTTTCTTCTCCACCTCCAAGCCAGTCTGTAACTACAGATGCCTCAGATTTCACTTGGGGTAGTTTCAAAGAGATAAAGATGCAAGGCTTATGACATTCTTCAGACAGACAAAGTACATAAATGTTTAATGTTGGCTGTGATCCATGTCTTAGAATCTCTTCCTCATCTGTGTCCCCAGGACCTTTTCAGGTGATTACAGACAACACCATAGTGATGTGGTACATAAGCAAGGGGTATATCACGTTGTAACCTCTGTGCAGGCTGGTTATGATGCCTTAGGAGGTGGCTGTTTAGTGACATACAAGCTGAGCAGGACCAGGACAGATCCTTATAAATGGTAATTGAACAAAGGGGGTGTTCCAGGAATTGATCTAGTCCAGGGGAATACCTCAAATAGATCTGTTTTCCTCCCTTCAAAACAAAACTGATCAAATTCCATTCCAAGGCTCCTTGCAAGCAAGCATGGAAAATAGATGCATTTTCATACCAGTTTGCAGGAATGTACATGCATTGCATTCCACCCTTTCCACTGACATGCAGGATGACTCTTCAGTAGGACTCTCCAAGTATAATTGTGCTGATTCCATTTTGACCCACTAAGCATTGGTTTTCCCTTCTTATGGGATTGGCCAAGGGCAGTTATCACAAGCTTCATCATAAACTGGAGCTACACTTGATACACCACAGTTTCAGACATCTTCAACTAAATGCCAGGGTGATTCAATTCAAATTTCTTTTAGTCACCTCTTCAGAGTGCCTGCAGCAGGTATTAAAGGAGGCAAAAGAACTTGCTACTAGAAAATCTTAGATTGGCAAGTGGAAAAGGTTTTCTAGTTGGTGCCTTGCCAATAACTAGATCATATCGGGGATTATGGTCCACTAGTGCTCAAATGTTTTTGTGAGTTAGCCTATGGCCTCTCTTACTCCTCTGTCAAGGTACATCTTGTGGGAATTTCATCTTGGTTGCCCATGGATCCTCCACTTTCTTCTATTTTTTTTATTAGGTAACAAAGAGTTTCTTAAAAGAGTTTTTACACCTGAGGCGACCTCCTAAACAGGTTGCTTCTTACTAGGATATTATGTTTTTTGCTGGAGGAGTGTGCCATGTCTCCATTTGAACCTTGCACATCAAGCAGACGTAAGGTTCATTAAGTAGAAAACTGTTATTCTGATTGCTCTGACATCTGCAGTCTCTCATGGTGGGTGAACCCTATCTGGTTCATAGGTTGGTACTAAGGCTATCAGCCCTAGGGCCTATACAAGCCTAGCCATAACAATTCCCTGGCTATTTCTTCCCTCACTATTTACTTCCCTGGACCCCTGAAAATAAACAGCCCTTTCAAGTCTTGAACCCAGGATCCTGTACACTATAGTCACAACAGTTAACCACTACACCATGACAGCTGGTCTTTCATAGAGTAGAGGTTTCATTAAGAACAAATACATTGTTCATGCCCAAGAGTTCACTTTGAATCAAACCTTCAGTCTTCTTGTGTTCTCTCCATATCCTTGGAACTAGAGAGAGGAAGGGGGGGTTTCTACAAATTCTGTATGTGCATAGGCAGCTGAAGTACTATCTTGAAAGAATTAACTCCTGTAGAAAAGCTGATCAACTATTTGTTTCTTATGTTGGGACAAAGGGCAACTCATGTGAAAACAGACTATTTCCAGATGGTGGTCCTTGACTATTGCCTATTGCTGTTTCCAGCATATTAAACCAGTTCCAGGCAGTATCAGGGCATATTCTATTCCTTTTTAATTTCTCCAAGTCTTTTGGGTTTCTAATGCCATGATGGGAATGGACCCTATTCCTAAGTCAAAGTGCGATTAAAGTTCATGAAATTAGTGTTGTTTCACTCTTTGATGTTAGCCAAAAGTGCTCTTCGCAGCACCCGCAATGTGCCCAGTAATGACTCCTTCTGTAATTCATATGGTGTTACATGAATTGGTAACATATCTAAATAAGATTGTAAATTCTTTTTTATAAGACTAGTTGCTCCTACTATTATTGGAACTATCTTTCTTCCACATGGCTCTCATCTCTGCCTGCAGAGCGAGGTATTTTTATGACTTTGTGTCTGTCTGTATGCAAGACACTGTAGTCACTAGGTGTGGTGATTTCAATGATCAATGCTACTTTTGATTCTTTTCTTGGACCACTGTATTCGGTTTTCTAGTGTCTGTCTTTTGGACTGTTGATATTGGGTGATCCCATGTGATGTAAACTTCATCATTTTCTATGATTCTCTGTGGCTCATGTTTCCAGTATTTTTCAGCCACTTCGATACCATACTTTTTTCACAATCTCCAGTGTAACAATCTCGCCACATTATTATGCCTTTCAGTATACAGAACCTCTGCCATTAGAGAGTCACAACCAGCAGTCAGGTGTGTGACTGTTTCTATTAGAGTGGTGTCTCTGATGATCTATTGGAAAGGGGTGGACTCTAGAAGTATTGTAGAGGCAGCTAGATAGTCCTGTGTCCATACCTTTACAAGGCATTAGAAACTGGATTCCTTTTCTAGATCTAGGAGGTGCTTTGTTAGGACCATTCTTCATGGTGTTCTGGATCCATACCCTTCCTCTTTCCAGGTTGGATATGCTTTGGTAGGCAACTCATATATAGCCTGAAGGCTACTGCATAAGTGAGAATGATGAACATAGTGCACTTGTATAAGTTGCGCTTACCTGTAATAGATGATCAAATTCCTCACTAGTGCAGTAGCTTCACCCACGTCCCTCTGTTTTTGTATGTAGTTACTTGCTGGGATATAAAATTGTTTTTCATGTTTGAATAGTTCATCGCGAGTATGCTCTTCCTCCCTAACTTTTGAGTAAGGAAGTCCTGAAGATTCTTTGCTCTGACTGCTGATTTTTTTTTCCTTCACAGGGCTGCTCAGTCAGCAGTCTAGAGGGAGCCAGAACATTTCGAAACTCGACAGTTGTGTTTTAGATGAGACACAAAACATAACCCATATAGTCTAAAGGTTACTGCAGCAGTGAAGAATTTGAACATCTAATGTTGTGGGTAAGTGCAACTTACACAACTGTTCTTTATGGCTCGTCTTCAGGATTCCATGAATTTATTTTTTAGTTAATACACCATTTAAGTAGCTTTACTGATGGCTGTGCTGTCTTTGCCCTTTTTATTGCCCAAAGTTTAGTTTGTACCTCATCTGATCCAGGTATTTACACTGTCCGCTAGGGACCTGTTCTACTACCTTAAGTAGGGACAGATAAAGATATTTCCATTGCTTATGCAGTGAATAGTTTTTGTAAGATGATGATGGCCATTGTTGATGTGGCACTGTACTTCCATGTGAAAAAATGTGTTGTGGATAGATTTCATTGATACATGCAAATAGTCTTACATCATCTTTTATCTAGATTCTGCTGAGTCTAGTACAGTATAGTATAGTAGCTGCACACAAAATTCATTATATTTGGAGTATATTGCTTATGAATGTGGCTCCTGGGTTATCTACTGAATTTTCCTTTTTTTTTTTTTGTCTCTGCCAGTCAGCAAAATAGTTGATAATTGGGAGAGTCCAGATAAGACAGATGTCATACTCTTTTCCTTAATAACTTTCTCTAATAATGATGAACTTTGTTTGAGGTTAGCTGTTTTTACTTTCTCCCACTCCTGATGTGATATTGTCTTGTTCTCAGATATGAAATAGTTTACTTCATTTGGTCTTCAACCTATGGGTTACGGATCTGTATTGGATCCGAGCTGCCAGCTTCTACTAGCCTCAGCTCCGAGCTCCAAACTCCTCCCCTTACCCATAATACACATCCACTGCCTTCCATCCCCAGATCTCATTTGCCGCAAATTGCTTTAGCATCTTGTCTCTTGAGCTCCAACTAGTCAAGTGGGTTAAAACCTTCGTGAGTTGCTTTTTTCTTAAAATTTTTGTCATTAGAGTAAGTGTAGGTCCCCTTTCTCCTCCCCTTTGCTTGGTGCGTCAAGTTTTAGTGTTTTAGAATAGTTAGAGTAGTTTGTCCTGTTGTGTAGATTATAGGTTACCTTCCTCCCTCTGCGTTTCCTCTGTATACGAGAATGGTGAGTGGGTGTGTGCATGTGTCAGTTAGAAAGAAACTTCCTGTTTTTTTCTTAAGGTATTTTTCTACTGTATTGGTATGGCTGAAAAGCTTGTTTTCAAGCGTTGCACAGAGTGTGGCCATAAATTATCCCCTGTGGATGGCCACACTCTGTGTTTTGTGATTGGGCGTGGTGCATCTGAGTGTGGACTGCAATATATGTGCGGGCTTCAACCCCCATGCCATAAAAGATAGAAAGGCCAAGTTGGCCCCCAAAGGCCTTCTCCCTCCTTCAGACTCTGTTTCCTCATCGCCGGCTTCGGCCACAGTGGCTACTGTGGCCACCTCTCCCTCCTCTCTTCCTCTGGCTTCTCCTCCCTCCCAGGCTGGGGCCCAACCTCCTGTACCAAAGCCTGTGGTAGCAGAGCAGAAAAGAGGTAGAGAGAGGGAGAGAGAGTTGAAGGTGAGGGAAAAGAGAAAGAGGTCTCTGGACCTCGCTTCTCCTACTAAGACACCACAGATCCATGACTACCCTCAGCTCCAATCTCCGAGGTTCTCCCTGGAGCCGGAGGAGACACATCCAGCTTCTCGGGCGTTGGTGCCCCGACACGCAAGGTCGGAGTCTGTGGCCTCATCACGGTTCACCCGCTCCTTGTCTGACATGGATCTAGATAAAATGGTGAGGCGATTTATCCATACACAGATCCAACTGGGGTTTTTGCCAGCCCCCCTTCCCTCAGGAGGGGGGAGCTCGCTTCCTTTTTTTCAACCTATATTTTCTTCTCCGATCTGACCTTCAGGTTCTGTGTATTCAGATCCGAGGTTGGCTTTGGTCAGGGGGTCGGCACCAACGCCACCTGCTTCCTCGATGCCGACAGCTGCCTGGAGCATTTCGGATCTGACCAACTCAGATCTGAGCCACTTTCAGAGCCGGAGCCTGGGTGTCAGATCCGAGGGAGTGGAATGATTTTCTTTGGCTCTGACTTTGTCGGGCCAGGTTCCCTCCACCTTGGGCCCGGCTCCAATAATTCTCTCGTCTGACTCAGGGAGACCAGCCTCCTTATTGGCTTCTCAAGAGGTTTGCTCTCCCTTTGCATTCGACGTGGTAGAAAGGGTTCTCTCCACCAGATTGAGACCCCTGACCACTCCCACAGACTCCTCCCAGATCTACGGTCCCCATCGTTTTACCAGAGGGACAGCCCGTCCTCAAAGAGTCCCAGATGGTTCCCCCCAAGGAACAAGTGGCTTGCGAGCCCCCCCCCCGGAGAGGTACCTCGCAAGCATATGTGCAAGAGGAGGCACTTGGACTCCCCCGAGTCCCTCACTGAGGACATGAACTTAGATGATGGGGAGGGTTCCCCTAGGTCACCCCCCGAGGATGTCTCCTTTGGAGACATCATGGAAATCCTGCTCCAAAGAGGAGGTTGGTGTGCCCCCGAACCTTCTGATGAGTGTGTGTTCCTGGAGGCTTTTGGCACGGGCCCATCTACTTCCTGGGTGTCCCCTCCAGCAGACCCTTTGGTGGATCTGGTCACCTTGCGGGTATGGAAGGAACTGGACATGATGGAACCTATCCCAAAAAGACCTGATAAGATTCTCAGCCCCCCCATAATAGACCAGCTTGGAATAAGGGCTTCCCATAGACGCCATGGTGGTAGCAGCAGCCACTAAAAAGGAACTTTCTCAGGAGAGTTCCTGAGTCCATCCTCCTGACTGAGAGTCATGGATGATGGACCGCCTAGGGAAACAGGTGTATGCTTCAGCTACCTTTTCTATTAGAGCATTGAACTACTTGGCCCATGTCACCAGACTCCCAACGCGACCTGGTAAAGGAGCTGGAGGAGTCTCCCCCAAAGTCCATGTCACAGGAGGACAAGACTTCGTTCTCCACGAGGATGGCCACTTTAAAAGCAGTATCTAACACGTCCATGCAACTCCTTTCACATGCTACGGAAGGAGCGGCTAGGGCAGCTGGGTCCCTCGTCAGTGTCTGGCTCAGGTTATGCCAATTTTCCGAACCCTTCAAGGCGTCTTTTGCCAATGCCCCTTATGAGGGCTCTACACTCTTTGGTAAGGCCGTCAAGGAGACATTAGTTCAGAGTGAGAAGGACGGGAAGACATTGTCTGCCATCGGGATCCACTTCTTTAACCCTCAAAGGTCCTTTTCCCGGAACTAGAGAGGGCAAAAGAAGATTTGGTCCTGAAAGTCACAGTATTCCCAGGACACTTAGGGCTCTTCTTCCCCCAGAGGCAGAGGGGGACAGAATGGACGCTGGCCCAGAGGCAGAGGGGGTCTGAGAATCTTTGGGTCTCGAGAATCTTTCTCGGACAGACCCGGGCAGCAACCCTGAGGAATTGCTGAACTGCTCTACAATGGAGATAGTCGGGGGACGATTGTCCTTGCACCTATCAGCATGGAAGTCCATAACAATGGACTGCTGGGTGCTTCAAATCATATCCAGAGGTTACTCTATCCCTTTGTGGGTTCCCCCAAATATCCCAGATACCTCCTGGACATACCACCCAAGCAAAGGGAGGCAGCAGCACAGGAAATTTCCAAGCTGCTAAAAAAATGAGCCATTGAAACCGTCCCCCCAGATCAGTCTGGATTGGGCTTCTACTCCAGGTTCTTTTTGGTTCCAAAGAAAATGGGAGACTTAAGGCCCATTCTGGACCTCTCTACCCTGAACCTGTCAGTTGCCAAAGAGAAGTTCGGAATGGTCACATTACAGTCCATCATGCCGTACCTGCAAGAGAGCGACTGGATGTGCTCGTTAGACCTCCAGGATGCTTACTATCACATAAAAATGCACAGGAGCTTCAGGAGGTTCCTCCACTTCTGGCTAGGAGTCAATCATTACCAATTTTGAGCCCTACCCTTTGGTCGCACCACAGCCCCCAGGGTGTTTACCAAAGTGATGGCGGTGGTAGCGGCTCAACTGAGGCTTCAGGGGATTCAGGTCTATCCGTACCTGGACGATTGGCTCCTCACTGCTCCCACCAGGTGTCTACTCTCCCAAACCAGGGATTATTTCCTGACTCTTGCCCTGCATTTGAGAATCACAATCAGCACATCCAAATCTCTACTAGATCATGTACAGGTGACAGACTACATTGGTGCCAGGATAGATACTCTTCAATGCAAAATCTTCCTGACCTCAGGGAGAGTTCAAAACCTGAGGATGCATGTCTCCCTGATCTACCACTCATCTCCCAATGGCGGAATCCGTGTTGAAGGCCTTAGGCTCAATGGGGACAACCATAACTCTTCTCCTGTGTGCCCGGTTACACATGAGAATTCTACAGTGGACTCTAGCTGTACAATGGTCCCTGTTGGAACTGCCATTGACATATCCAGTCCACCTCAGTTGAGTCTGTTGATCATCCCTCGTATGGTGTATGTACTCTCTGGACATTTAGGAGGGACGACCTTTTGTTCCAACCCCAGCCCAAACCACAGTGATCACGGATGCCTCCCAACTTGGGTGGTGGCATTGTTCGGGCAGGACAATCCAAGGCCTGTGGTCCCCCATAGAGACCAACTTGCACATAAATATCCGAGAGATGAGGGTGGTCCTTCTTGCATTGTAGACCCTTCATGCCTTTCTTCCTCTGGGAATGATTGCTATTCAGTCAGACAACATGTCAATGGTCTGGTATATCAATAAACTGGGGGGAACCAGATCTTATCCCCTTTGTCGCAAGGCCATGAGAGTGTGGGAATGGGCGATCTCCACTGGTCACTGTCTCATCACAACACACATTCCAGGATGGTCCAACATTCTAGCGGACAGGCTAAGTCGGACCATTCTGATGCCTTACGAGTGGTCTCTGAATCTGTTGGAAGCGGAACAGATCTTCAGCGAGTGGGGTCAACCTTGCTGTGATTACTTCGAATCTACTTCCAACTTGAAGTGCAGCAAGTTTTTTGCTCTGAACCCCATGCCGGGGGAGCCCCCCAGAGATGCTCTAGTTCATGTGTGGCCTCCTGGTCTTCTGTATGCTTACCCACCAGTACCTCTCATTCCGAGGTTTCTAGAGAAAGCTCGTCGACTGGGAGCAAAGTGATCCTCATTGCCCATTCTGGCCTCACCAGGTATGGTTTCCCTTCCTTTGGTCTCACCTTCTGGCTCCACCTTGGATCCTAGATCCCATTCAGGATCTAATTTCATACCCTTCAGGGGTGCCTCATCTGAATCTGGACAGCCTGAAGCTCACAGCTTGGCTGCTCCAGTTCCTGTGATTGCTAGGACTCCTGGACTATCCTCCTCAGTTAGATCTATTTTGGTGGCTGCTCATAAGTCTTCAGCCAGGAAGGTTTATCGCAGCAAGTGGAAATGTTTTTCCCATTTGGGCCTCTCAGAGGAGATTAGACTCTTTCACGGCTCCTATTTCCATCATTCTTGATTTTCTAGCTGATATTTTTCAACACGGAACTAGTTCTTCTACTGTCAAGGTTCAGTTGGCCGCCATCTCTCATTTTCATGTGGGCGAGAACTCTCCCTCTTTAGCCTCTTTCAGAGTGTGTAAAGCCTTTATCAAAGGCACCTTTTTGTTACGTTCCCCCGGTCAGAAATCCTGTTCCCCCATGGGACCTTACTATGGTTCTTCAAACTTTGGTCGCCCCCACCTTTCGAGCCTGCCACAGCTGCACATCTGAAATTTTTATCTTGGAAAACAGCTTTTCTGGTGGCTATTACTTCTGCAAAAAGGGTTTCAGAATTACAGGCATTGTCCATCAAAATTCCTTGTATGATTTTTCACAAAGATAGGGTTTCTCTTCGAACCAATCTTCCTTTCTACCTAAGGTGGCATCGCCAGTCAATATCAATCAGACCATTAATTTGCCTGTGTTTTTTCCTAATTTTACTAACAAGATGGAATACAATCTTCACATGTTGGATGTTCATAGACAGTTACGATTCTATTTACACAGGACAAACTTTTCCATAAATCTGATCAATTGTTTGTATCCTTCTATAAACCCTTTTTGGGGAACCTATCTCTAAGGTCACTATAGCTAGATGGATTTCTTCATGCATCCTGCAGGTCTGTAAGGACAGAGGCTTGTCTCCTACAGGTCAGGTGAAAGTTCATTCCTCTAGGTCCATGGCTACATCTGCGGCCTTTTGGTCTAGTGTTTCTTTGGATGATATTTGTTCTGCAGCTACTTGGTCCTCATCTCATACATTTATTTCTCATTACAAATTGGATTTGACTTCCAGAAGGAGAACATCCTTTGGTTCCGTGGTGCTACGGAATATCCTTCCATGAGGGCCTCCCAGGAGTTTAGTAGCTGGGGACTCTGTCCCACAGGTTGATGACCAAATAAAGTAAACTACTTCAGATAAAGAAGTTATGTACTCACCATAACATTCCATCTGAGTAGTTATGCTTCATTTGTCTTCAACCGTCCCTCACGCCTTCCCCCGGACCTTGGCATTTGATCAGCCTACGGACTGCAGTATAGGTCACAAGTAAATTTTTCAGGTTGGGTTATCAGTATAAGGTTCAGCAAACTCGATCTAGGGATAGAAGGCAGTGGAGGCATATTATGTGTAAGGGGAGGAGTTTGGAGCTTGGAGCTGATGCTAGTAGAAGTTGCCGGCTCGGATCCGATAATGGATCCGTAACCTACAGGTTGAAGACAAATTAAGTATAACTACTCAGCTGGAATGTTATGGTGAGTATATCATTTCTTTTTTCTTGTCATTTAGACTGAATCCCCCATCCTGTACCTATATCATATCCAGTTGCTGATATTGTCTTGACTTTAACCTAGCCAACTACTAAACCATGTACAGTTTCTCTCACAAGTGAATGGCCTAGAGGATAGATTTTTATACCATTTATCTTTGTCTGAAGTAATGCATTGGAAACTTTCAGTGTTTATCCAAAAATTGTTCAGACATTAAATTCAACCAAACTTCTACTGGGTTATTAGAGTTGATGTTTATGAGAGAGTTAACCAAGTCACCTTGTAATCCAGACATTGTCTAATGGTTCTCTCTCCTGTTTAACTGCAGCCTCAATGGTCCTTTTGAATATCCATTTCAAACTTCCATTGTTTTTAGTTTTCTGTATGCCTTCACCACCAGTCACGTGAAACACAGAATGTCTTATCATTACAGCAAGTGAAAGTATCACTTATGGCTCTCATAACTGATGAAAACCATTCTGTTCAGCTTATAATGGGAGCATTCATACAGCCACCCGAGCTCCTCATGTTGACCAAAACACAGCTTTACAAATACCTCTTCTTCCAGTGGCACCTACTAGGCTACTATCCATCAAATCTACTGCTACTATAATCTTAAATACAGACACAGTAAACAGCAGTGGGGTGTAAAAAACTGAGGTGATCATGAATTGATCATTAATATCAATATCTCAATGGGCATCTGTAAAGTAAATCAGATAATATTAAAAAGATTCTGTTTAGATTTGTTGAAACTGCCTGTAGGAGTCCTTCAGTGTACCAGGTGACATCTACCTGACAGTAAGGACAGTGGTCCTGACTGCTCTTCCATTTGACCTTTTCTTTGCACCAGTGTCCACAGACCCTCTTTGCATAACAGTTGCAGCTTTTAAGCACAGTAGTGCATACTGAATGTGTACAAAACTATGTGCCCTATGAGGGAAGGTGGGGGTGAGGATCTTAAAGATAAAGTTTAAAATATTCTCTTATCTGCGGAAACTGCTAGAGAACTAGTTTTATCCATAGTATATGTTTCTAAATGCAGCATCCATTGCCAACATTAAAAGAGAAAAAAATTAAATCTGATTTTGTTAACTTTCATTCATCCTCACAAATGGCTTCTGGATCTGAGATCAGAACCGACTCACCCATTACTACAGCTCATGGAAACATTGGAGCTCCCGAGCTCTCCCCTACCCATAATGCTCTGCAAACCTGTCACCTCAGATGTCATTTGTTGCTTTCGTGACCAGATGTGGTTACTGAGAACTGTAGAGCATCGCTATTGTCTAGGTGATATTAACCTTATTTTTTATATATTCTACATTCCTTTTTCTTTCAAACCCTCTCCTTGATCTCCATCTCCTTTTGTTGCCATTTTCTTTAAAAAAAAAATGAGAGAGAGGCTTTCCTTAATCTTTTTTCCCCATCCCTAATCCTTTCTATTTTCTTCCTTGGATTTCTCCCTTTTTCTTCCCTTGCCTTTATGTCTGAGAAGGGGTTCAAAAACTTTACCCGTTGCAGGCACAAGATGCCCATTTCTGACAGGCATTCTCTTTGTCTATGTTATCTAGGTCCTGAGGACTTGGACCTAGACTGTGAGATTTGTGGGGCGTTTAACCCCAGAGCTATTAATGAAAGGAAAAATAAGTTGATATTAAGAGGCCTGCTGCCTTCTTCTCTTTCTATGGTTTTACTGAGAAATCAGCCCTCGAGGTCTACTCACAGACATGGGAAAATGGCCTAAGTTAGCCAAGATTCCAGCTTCCTTGGAGCCGACAAAAAAATTGTCAAAATCTGATCTGACTTTTCCTGCTGTAGCAAAGGTCTTTGATCCAAAGAAGGCATCTTCGGAGCCAAAGAAGAAGGTAGATTCAGATTTGAAGTCTTTGGATCCAAAACCCTTGCCTCAGCATACTTATTCTCCTTCTGTACATCCAGCTTCATCTCGGCTCCCTTCTCCTTTTTTTGAGAGGCATTCCAGGCCTGCTTCCTCTCGTTCAACCCGAAGCCTCACTGAAGCAGATGTGGTGAGAATGGTGAGGGAGCTGGTCACCGGGCAGATCCAGAAGGGTACCTTGTTAGATCCAACCCCATTGGATCTGGGATGGCCTTCATTTTCCACTCCTCTGACTGACCCCTTGCTTTCACAGTTGCTGGGTCCAAGTATCCTAGGCCCATCTGGGTCAGATCTGTGGAGATTGGTCTCCTCGGATCCGACTGTGACCATGACGTCTCCACTCTGACTTGCTGAAATCCAGAGGGTTTCCAGAGCTGAAGACTCAATGTCAGGACTGGGAATGGGATTGATTCCAATGTTTTTGGAGCCTTCTCTCCCTCTTGGAGCCTCTGCACTGTACAGCTCTGCTCTGGATTCCTCCTCAGGCAGTCATCTTCCAGGAGTGGGGGGAGGTCAACAGACCGGAGACCCTTGTCATCTGCTCAGTTGGTTTCCTCCTTCCTGGGGAAGTCAGCCTTCGAGGTGGTTCAGAAGGTCTTCTGTGAATCTTTGGATTGGACTGCCCCCCCCCCTTCAAACCCATCCTTGGCTACCCATCTGGTTTTGTAACGTGATCCCCATCATTCCACACTGTGGGGGCAGCTAGCACAGGGCCTCCAGTCTACCCAATCTGGGATCCCTAGCTCTTCCAATACTGCTCTGGATCATAGATTCATAGATTAGTACTAGGCTAACTGCCCTTACGAGCCATTTTAAGCCTAGCCAATTATCCCTTGTGAGACTCAAACCCTGCACCTTGTGTTTGTAAGGCAAATACCTTATCCATTAAGCCACCCTCCCAAACCTCATTCCACCGAAGAAGTCCTGTGGAAGAGAAGGTGTAAGAGAAAACACCTTCACTCACTGGCAGAGTCTCTTACCAGACATACTGATTTCAATGAAAGGGAAGGGTCCCCCAACCCACCACCCGAAGGTGTCTCCTTTGGAGATATCCTTGAACTCCTGAAACAGAAGGGTGATTGGTCTACCCACACCTCTTCCTCTGAGGAATTAGTATACTTGGAGACTTTTGGCTGTCGCCCATCTTCCTTCTGATGAATTAGGGGATTTGGTTTATCGGAAGGCATGGAAGGAGCCAGATTCAGTCGAGCCAGTACCAGAGACCTGATAGGATTATGACACCTCTGGTAGAAATGCAGTATTAGAGTAAGGGTGTACCAGTTAATGCCATGGTCGATGGACAGACTTGTGAAACAAGTGTACACTTCAGTGACTTTTGCTATCCAATCACTGAATTATCTATTCCATTTTATGAGACTGCAAAGGGACTTAATCAAGGAACTTTTCAGCCCTTTGGCAAAAGTTGTTACTGAGGAGGTTCAAGTTTTTGTTGCTCCTCAGTTAAATACCCTACATTCTGTGGTTAATTCATCCATGCAGTTGTTATCCAGCATTATAGAGGGTGGCACACGAGCGGCAGGTTCAGACTTCGCCATGAGGAGACAAGCCTGGATGCACATATGTGACTTTGCGGAACCTTTTAAGTCTTCATTCATCAACACACTGTTTGACAGATCATCACTCTTTGGCCCCACAATGAAAGAAATGCTTTTCAGGTGTGAGAAGGATGGGAAGATGGTTTCTGCCCTTGGAGTATGTTTTTCAACCCCCCCCCCCCAATGATCCTTGTCAAGGAGTCAGTGAGGGGGTTGTAAGATGTGGTTCAGGAAGTCACAAAGTCCATTCCCTGAGACACGTGGAACTTTTTCTCCCAGAGGCAGAAGTGGTAGTGATAGGAGATGCTGGAGAGGCAGAGGAGACCCACAAAACCGTGGGTCTAGAGAAATGTTCTTTTGACAGACCCTGTCATTGATCCTGAATGAAGGCCTGATTGTCATCCTCAGGAGGCAGTCGGGGGACATTTTTCCCTGCACCAATCAGCCTGGCTAGGATTAACAAACGATACTTGGGTACAGAGAATTATTACCAGAGGCTATTCCACACCATTTTCCCTTCCCTTCCCTCTCCAATGGCAAAGAAGCTTCTGGACGTTCCACCCAGTCAGCAGGAACCAGCAACTCAACAGGTTTTACAGTTGATAGAAAATAAGAGTGATCCAAGAGGTCCCACCAGACCAGAAAGGATCCGGGACTTATTCAAGGTTTTTTTTAGTTCCAAAGAAAACAGGGACTGGGCACTAAGCCCTCAGGGTGTTTACCCAATGCATAATGGTAGTAGCAGCTCACCTGAGACTGCAAGGAATCTGTGTGTTTCCTTATCTGGATGACTGGCTCATCACCACCCCAACCAAGTATCAATTGGTACAAGTGACAGATCAGGTATTAAAGACTTTTTTTTATGCTGGGAATCACAATAAATCATACAGAGTCTTAACTGCAACCCACCCAAAGACTACAATTCCTTTGAGCACTCTTCAACACATCTTTGGTTGCCTCCATTCCCTGTCATTGTCTTCTGAACATCAGAAAACAAGCAAGGAAGATAATTTGCAGTTCAGAAATTTCGGTCAGGAAAGTGTTACAGGCTGTGGAGTCGAATGCAGCAACCATTACTGTAGCTCCTCTGGTGAGATACCATATGAGAGTTCTACAGTGGATGCTGCAAACTCAATGGCCCTTCTTCACCCACCCCATGTCAACAACGATAAGAGTAACTCAAACTTGCAAGGACTATCTCAAATGGTGATTTCAATCAGATCAACCCCAGCAAGGTCGCCCAGTCACCCTGCCCCATCCTAAGCCTGTAGTGACCAAAGGACGCCTCCCAGATAGGGTGGGAGGAGAATTATCTGGGAAAGACAGCCCCCCGAGGAGGCCAGTTTGCATATAAATGTCATGGAGATGAGAGCAATGCTGTCAGCATTGCGTGCATTCTAGGGCTCCCTCCCTCTGGGAACAATTGCAATCCAAATGGACAGGTTTGTCATTTGGTATATTAACAAACAAGGAGGAACCAGGTCTTATCCTCTATGTCAAGAAGCCCCCAGAGTATGGCAGTGGGAGACAGCCTCCAATCACTTTCTGGTAGCAATGCACATTCTGGGAAAGTCCAACATGATAGCGGATAAACTCAGCAGATCCATCCTGTTGCCTCATGAGTGGTCCCTCAACCACCGAGTAGTGAAAATGATTTTTTGTCGGTGGGACCAACCCTGCTGTGACCTGGTTGTGTCCCCCCTGAACATCAAATGCAGCAGCTTCTTCACCCTAATCCCTCCTATGGTGGAGTCACCAAGCAATGCTGTTCTACACTTTTGGCCCTGATCTATGTGCCTACCCCCAACTCCTCTGATCCCCAAGTTTTTATAGAAAGCATCCAGATTGAAGACCAGAATAATCCTCATTGCCCCTTATTGACTTTGATAAATATGGTTCCCCTTCCTGTGGCCTCATCTCCTAGCTCCACTGTGGATTCTGGATCCAACTGCAGACCTTCTGTTGCATCCAACTGGATTGACTCCTCTGAACCTGACAAATTTCAAACTAACCACATGGTTTCCCTAGTTTCCACGATAGCCAGGCAGTCTACCTCGTCTTCCCGTCTGCTCCATTTTGCTATCCTCCCTTAAACCTTCTGTGAGGAAGTTATACAAAAGCAAATGGGAAAGGTTTGTTATTTGGGCTGAACAACATGATATAGAGCCTTTCACAGCACCCACCTATAAGGTTCAATACCTTGTGGAATTGTTTCACAAAGGAGCTAGTGCTTCTACCTTTAAAGTTCAGTTAGCAGCAAAATGTAATTTTCATGTTGGATTTTTAAATTCTTCTTTGGTATCTGCCAAAATTTGTAAAGTATTCTTAAAAGTTACACTTCTGCTAAGACCTCCCTTGAATGATCCTGTACCTCATTGGGACTTTTCCTTTAGTACGTCAGGCTTTAACTGCTTCTTCCTTTGAACCAGTAGCCAAGTGTGCATTAAATTTTTTTTCCTGGAAAACTGCCTTTCTAGTAGCCATAACCTCTGCTAGGAGAGTTTCATAGATTCAAGCCTTATCTTCTAAATCCCCTTATATTTATATATTTTATTTTATTTTACATTTGTTGACCAGGCTAGTCTAACTGGCTATATGTCCATTTTCAGTAGAGGCCCGGGGAGAAAAGCTCCGATGAACACAACAGTATTAACAAAGGTTATAGGTTACAATAAAATGAACACAAACAGTAAGTAACCAGGTAGTAGGTTACAATAAAATAGTAATAGCAAATATTTCAGACTACATTGTATTATACATAACAATGACTATGTACAGAATTTAGGACATAATATTCAGAAGAAGTAAATAATTAAAACGTTACAGTATTTTTACAGTTCCTGCTTTCATTTATGCTAAACAACATTGACTACTTAGAAAGTAGACGCTAGGAAGTAGTAGAACATGGGGTTAAATTTTAGTCAGGGTTACTGCAAGGGCATAACCAGTGCATTCTAAGGAATAATGTGAGTTTTTGTGGGGTAGGGATGGAAGTGAAGTTAGTTCACTAGGTAGAAGGTTCCAGTTTTTGCCAGCTGTGTTTGAGAACATAGAGTCACCTGCCATGTTGTTGGACTTACTTATGCTAACTAGTAGTTTATTTGATGAGCGTAAGGTATTAAGATTTTTATAATAGGGGGTTATGAGGTTTGAGAGTATTGGCGTTTTGTTAGGTTGATTAAGGACCTTATGGGCAATTGTAAGTTGGTTGAATTGAAGCTGATTCAGTAGTTCAAGCTATCCTAGTTGTTTTAGGTTCTGACAGTGATGGGTTCTGAAGGGATTTCCAGTGGCAAATCGGGCAGTGTTATTATAAGCGCTAGCTAGTTTGAGCAGGTTGTTTTTTGTTAGGTTTGTGTAGATTGGAGAGGCATAGAGCAGTGTAGAGATTAGGTGAGAGTGGGCAATAGTAGTTCTAGCTGTAGAAGTAAGGAAGGGTTTGATCCTATATAGGGAGCCTATTTTTCTGTTAACTTTTTTTATAGTGTTATTAATATGAGTGTCAAAGTTAAGGTTGTTATCTATTGTAATTCCTAGGAGTTTGATGGTAGAGTCAGGAGAAATGAGGGTACCATTTTTAGAGACGAATGAGAAGTCTATTGGGGTGGACTTGCGGGTAGGAGTAAAGAGTAGGAGTTTTGTTTTTTGGGATTCAAGAGGAGACGACGTTTTAAGAACCATGTCTCTACTGTGTTAAACACCTTCTGAGTTAGGGATTGCAGTTCATAGGAAGAATTGGCTGTGCAGATAAGTGTAGAATCGTCTGCATATTGTATACAGGTAGCTTGAGGAATAGCTAGATGCAGATCACTGATAAAAATTGAGAATAGTAGAGGACCTAGAATTGAGCCCTGGGAACACCCAGGGTGACTGGCAGGTGGGAAGATAGATTATTCTCCCAAAGCACTGCCTGCTGCCTATTTGCTGAGGTAGGAAGTGAACCATTGTATAGCTAGTGTATCAAGAGAAAGTGATTTGAGAATGTTTATAAGCAAAGGGTGGTTTACCATGTCGAAAGCTTTTGAAAGATATATAAAGAGAGCTGAAGAGAGAATATTATTGCGGTATCTGTTAATAGAATCGGTGAAGGATAAGAGGGTGGTAGTGGTACTATGGAATGGCCTAAAACCATGCTGGGCATTGGCTACTATGCTGTGCTGAATTAAATGGTTAAGTAACTGATGATGAATGCATCTTTCCATGATTTTAGCTAAAGGGGATAATAGGGCTATAGGTCAATAGTTAGAGTATTCATTTGAGTTCCCACCTTTATGTAGGGGGATAATGTGAGAAATTTTCCGCATGGCTGGTATGGTTCCCTCATTAATGGTTCTGTTTATAAGTATAGATATAGGATAGGCTACAGATGTAGCTGCTTTTTGCAAATATTCAGCTGGGATCTGGTCAGCAGATGGAGTACAAGGCTTCAGTTTTTGGATGAGTTTGTAAATAAAATTAGTAGAGATGGGTTGCAATTGGAATGTAGGAAGAGGGCTCGTATTGGGGATAGGAAAACTAAAGTTATCAGGGGATAGTTGGCTGGCCAGAGATTGTATGGCCTCAGTAAAGAAGGTATTGAAGGCATTAGCAGTTTTGATGGGGTTCTCATTGTTAGCGTCTGTTGGGGTTGGTGTACTAGAGTGACCAGGGTGTAGGAGTCTATTGATACTTGCCCAGAATCTCTGTGGATTATGTTGATGTGTATGCTGTATTTTACAGTAGAAGTTTTTTTAATCTGAAAGTATTGCTTTTTTTGTCATATTTCTCAGCTGTCTAAATACTTGTTGATATAACTTTTCCCAAGGACAGGGTATCCTTACGGACCAGTGCTTCCTTTCTACTGAAGGTGGTTTCAGAAGCCAACATCAATCAAGCCATCAACCTGCCAGTATTTTTTCCAGACTACAGTAATAAGGTAGAATTCCTTCTCCACTCATTAGATGTCCATAGGCAGTTATGCTACTGTCTGCATACGACTAAAGAATTCAGAAAGTCAGACCAACTATTTGTTTCCTTTGCCCATCAAAAATTAGGCCAGCCTGTTAAAAAAGTGACTATAGCCAAATGTATAACAGAATGCATTACATTGGCTCACTCAACCTTGAATATTCCTCTACAGAAACCAGTATAAGCCTATTTTAGCATATCAGTGGTGACATGCATGTTTTTTCAGTCTAGAGCTTCCTTAGATATTTGTGCAGCTGTTATGTGGTCAAATCCACACACTTTTATCAATCATTACAAATTGGATTTGGTCACAAAAGGTAGATCAGTGTTTGGCTCGATCATTCTCTGGTGTGTCCTTCCTTAGGGTCCATACTCACCATAATGTTCCATATATCTTGTGTTGTCTATTTTTATTCAACCTCACATCTCCTCCCTCCATCCCCCAGCCCTTGCCTTCATCATTTCTGCTTTGGAGCAAACGTGAGGACACAAGAGATTTCCCCAGAACTTGAGGGCTACTCCCTGTAAACCAGGGATGGTATAACTTATCATTCTAACCTAGTCATAACAAGTTTCTTTTTGTCAAGACAGTTTAGTCTCTGCTTTGTACATACATTTTCCATATGTGTAGTACAAATGTAATAATCTGAGATGACAGAGTGTCATTGCATTATGGGTAGGAGAGAGCTTGAACATTTCCACAAGCTGTAGTAACTACCGAGTCAGATCTGGTGTCGCATCCAGAACCCATTCATCAGACTGAATGAAAATAGACAACACAGATGGAACATTATGGTGAGTACATAACTTCTTTTTTTGTTATTTTAAAATGTAAATTAAAAATAAGCCATCTTTGACATGCATGCTGCTGGCACTTTCATGCACTTTGGCAGTCAAACCTAGCAAATGATGTGATTCCTTGGGTAGCTGTTTTCTTCAGTAAATGTCAGCAAGTGCAGTCCAAAAATGTTAAAGGGTGGGAAGAGAATGTAAAGCAAAGTTCCAAAATGGGCACCTAAAGTAATTTTAATGAATAATTCTTGTTGTCAGTTTTTTTTCTGTGACTTCTGTAATTTTGAGACTTGTAATTGCATGTCCTAAAAGTACTCTTAACTACAAGAGAACAGTGAATGTTGACAGCCTCAGTTCACCTTCAAAGTTATCTGATGTTGTCAGTCTTCACATAATCCTTGACAGTGGGTTCGGTTCCGAACCAACTCAGCTATTATTCCAGTTCTCGCCTTCCAAAAACTCTCAAGCTAAGCTCTATCCATAATGCTACTCACCAAATTACCTCAGGTCTTGTTTGCCACTTCATAGGGCCAGACGCGTTCTCTCCTTAGCTATCGGGCGATAGCAAATTTCTAAACTGTAAATTTTTCATGTCTTTCTTTGTCAGTAGCTGTTCATTTCTTTCCCTTTCTTTATCTACCCGCTCCTCTAAATTCTAGTTAGCTTTTGTGTGTGTCTATTATATTTACCTTTTGGTAGTCTTTCCATACCATAGTTGGTACATTTCCTTATTACCTTAACTGGTATTTCTTTAGTACCATTGTTGTTTGTTGATTTTTCCTCCTCTGTGTTCTTCCTGTTATAAAAAAAAAATTGATTCTCTCTCCCTTTGTAGCGTTCACTGTACATCAGTGTGTGTGTGATTTCTCATGGCAGACAAGCTGGTTAAAGGCACCTCGGGTTTCAAGAGGTCTATTAAATGTGACAGAAAAATGCCAAATTCTGATGGACATCCTTGCATGTATTGTTTTGGGGCTGTTCATTTGCAGGAAGACTGTGCCATTTGTCCTAACTTCAGCTAGGGAACTGGTTGAATGCAAAAACAAGTTCATTTTGAAAGGTTTTCTTAAATCAGAATTTGAGGAGTCCTTATCTAGATCTAGGACAGAGGCTAGTTCTCCTTCTACTTCTTCCTTTTCTTCCAGTAAACTGGAGAAGCCTAAAAAGAGAAGTCAGTCAGTTCTGAGTGTTTCTTTGGAACTGCTGGCTATGGTAACCAAGACTCCTACAGTTCCAAAAGTCTCCTTGGAACTGATAGGTCAGACAACTCAACACTCGGTGCCAGTTTCTGCACTGACTTCTTTGGCACCGATTACAACTTTGGGATTCCTCCGCCTCAACGCTGAAAACACAGGAACTGAAGGAGTTTTCCTTCAAACAACTTCCATGGACCAGATATTCTCCCTCGGTGGAACCCTTTGTGGACTGCCATCTGAGTCCATTCCTGGAGAGACATCCACCCAGATCTCCTATTTTCTCCAAATTCATCCACCAAGAGCTTAACTGAGTCTGATATTATGAGGATGGTGGATCACTCGTGGTGAGGGGATTATCTTCGGCTATGGTTCCTAGCACTTTTGGCGATGGAACCTTATCCACTTCCACCAGGTCTTTTTTCCTCTTCCTCTGACTCCAACTGAGACATCAGAGTCCTTCCGGGATCTCAGCTTTGTTGCCAGTTCCAGGGTGCTGGTTTCAATTTCAGCTTTTTCGGAGCTGTCTGTTCCCCTTGGTTCTTCTGCATATGTAAGCTCGACCCCAACTTTGGCCTTGGAGATGGCTTCCTCAGTGTGGAGCGGGGCCATGGTTCTGAAGGAGTCTGTTTTGGTTTCAGGCTCCGATCCCTCTATGAGGGGGCCTACCTTTGAGCCCATGTAGAGGGTCTTGCCCACTGCAGGAAATCAGTCATTGCTAACCCCATTGAACCAAACCTCTGGCCTTTCCCCTTGACAAGAGCCTCCTCCAGCCTCTTCCCTGGGACAGAGGGCACAAAAGTCTCAGGATCTAATCACAGTGGTTATGTCCTTCTCAAATACCTCTCCGGAGCATCCCACCGAAGAGGTTCCTGCGAAGAGAAAGTGCAAAAGAAGCACTTGGACTCCCCTTAGGAGTCATTCATGGAAGATATTGATTTCAATGAAGGGGAAGGTTCCACCAAGACTCCCCCTGATGATGTTTCCTTCAGGGAGAGCCTAGAGATCCTGAAACAGAGGGGTGGCTGGACTTCCCTCCAACCTTCCTCAGAGGAATCAGTATACCTTGAAGCTTTTTGTGCCTAACCAGCTACCTCTTGGATTTCTCCACCTGCTGACAATCTTATTAAACTAATAGCTCATCAGGCTTGGAAGTTGCCAGATTCTATCAAGCCAATACCTAAGAGACTGGATTGTATACTTTCAGCACCTAAGGATCAACAACACTGGGCTAAGGGAATTCCAGTAGATGCCATAGTGATAGCAGCAGCCACCAAAAAGGAACTTGTTGACAAAAGTCCTACTATCCATCCTCCTAATAAAGAATCTAGGACTATGGATCAATTTGGTAAGCGTGTTTATGCCTCATCGACCTTTACTCTCAGGTCTTTGAACTACATGACACATTTTACTAGGCTTCAGAGAGGTCTGATTAAAGAACTGTTAGATACTCTGTCAGGAGCAGTAGCCGAATGGGTTTGAGACAAACTGACTTTTCAGCTTGCCACCCTTGAATCAACTTCCAGTCAGGAGCAGTAGCTGAATGGGTTTGAGACAAACTGATTTCTCAGCTTGCCACCCTTGAATCGATTTCCAACTTGTCCATGAGGCTAATTGCTCATGCTGCCGAAGGGATGACGAGAGCAGCGGGTACCAGGGTAGCCATCAGGAGACACGCCTGGATGTGCTTATGTGAGTTCATGGAGCCATTCAAGTCTTCTTTTGTCAATGCTGTCTTTGACGGAACATCCCTATTTGGTCACAAAATGAAAGAGACTCTAGCCAGATGTGAGAAAGATGGAAAGACTCTTTCTGCCATAGGATATGCATTTCCACTACCCAGCGACCTTATTCCAGGAACCAGAGGAGTTGGGAGGCTATGGTTCAAGAAGTCCAAAAGGCCTTTCCAAGACTCACGTGGCAATTGACTTCTCCTGGGGCAGGGGGGAAGTAATAATGGAAGACTCTGAGGAAGAGGCAGAGGTGGCCTGCAGAATAAGGGTTCCAGGAATTCTTTCTCTGGAAATTCCTATCAGCATTCCTGAAAGGATTGCCATCCTCTGGAAGCAGTCAAGGGTGATTATCCCTGCACCAATCTGCCTGGCTGAGGATAACAAAGGACTGTTGGATGCAGAGGATTATAACCAGAGGATACAATATCTCCTCCTTAGCGCAACCAAAAAGTGTAACATAAATCCCGGATGTTCCACCCAGTCACAGGGAAGAAGCAGTCATAGAAATTCAAAACTGCTTGACAAAAGAGTCATCCAAGCAGTCCCACCAGACCAGACAGGATACGGAACTTACTCAAGATTCTTTTTAGTGCTAAAGAAGACAGGGGACTGGAGACCAATCTTGGATCTCAGCATGCTGAACAAATCAGTTCAGCAAACCAAATTTGGGATGGTTACATTTCAGTCTATTCTTCCGTTCTTGGGAAAAGACAATTGGAATGATGTGCTCAATAGATCTTCAGGACGCATATTACCACATAAAGATGGACAAATGGTCCAGAAGATTTTTGCTTTTCCGGCTGGGGGGCCGGTCACTATTAGTTCAGGGCACTTCCCTTTGGTCTCACCATAGCCCCCAGGGTGTTCACGAAATGCATGGCAGTGATAGCAGCACATCTCAGACAGCAAGGATTCTGTGTGTTTCCATATCTAGATGACTGGTTCCTTACTGCTTCCACCAGGTGTCTTCTTGTAGAAGCTCAAGACTACACTCTTCTGCTTTGCTGTGATTTAGGCACCACCATAAACTACAAAAAGTCCCATTTAGAGCAACCTCAACAATTGGAGTTCATCGGAGTAATGCTCAACATGATCACAAGTATTTCATCCCTGCCCATAGGAAGACTTCAGAGGATAAGATCACAAGTCAGTCAGATTGTTTACAACAACAAAGTACTGGCAAGGCTCCTTCTTCAAGCTCTAGGGTCAATGGCAGCCTCTATCACTGTAGTTCCACTAGCGAGATATCACATGCAAATTCTTCAGTGGTTTCTGGCATGTCAGTGGTCCATGTTAGATCAACAAGTGTCCATTTGATCATGATTACCAACTATTGCAAGGAAGACCTGAAGTGGTGGCTTCACTCCAATGAATTCTTGCTGGGCCGTCCATTTGTTGCCCTTCAGTCTGAAAGCCACAGTGACCACAGATGCATCCCGGATAGGGTGGGGGGGGGGGATTATCTGAGAAAGACAGTCTAAGACACTTGGTCCCATCTGGAGGCCAATTTGCATATCAGTGTTCTAGAGATCAGAGCAGTGCTTTTGGCGTTGCAATCATTCCACCCAACTCTTCCCTTAGGAATGAATGCAATCGAAATAGACAGCATGTCACTAATCTGGTGCATCAACAAGCAGGTGGGAACCAGGTCTTATTACCTCTGTTGAAAAGCTGTCAGAGTTTGGCAATGGGCGATTTTATCCAACCTCTTTCTCATTGCAATGCTCATTCCGGGGAGCTCCAACATGATTGCAGACAGATTGAGCAGATGTATTCTAATGCCTCACGAGTGGTCTCTCAATCCATCTGTAGCAGAAAAAAGATATTTCACTACTGGGATCAGCCTTGCTATGCTGTGACCTATTTGCATCTCCCCTGAACAAGTGCAGCAGCTACTTCACCCTGATCCTCCCTCCAGGGGAGTCACCGAGAGATCCTGTTCTGTACGATTGGCCCCCCTGGTCTACTGTATGCATTTTCTTCAGTTCCCCTTATATTCCATTTCTTAAAGCCATCAGGTCAAAGAACAGGATAATCCTCATTGCCACATTCTGGCCTCGACAGATCTGTTTTCCCTTTCTTTGGCCTCCCCTAATTTGGAAACCCTGGAGTCTGGACCCTGCTCCATATCTACTGTTCCATTTGGACAGATTGGTTCATCCAAATCTCCAGAACCTCAAGCTCAGTTTATGGCTTCTCCAGTTCCCATGATTGCCAGGCATTCCTCTCTCAATTCACCAGTCCAAAGAATTGTTCTGGGTTGTCACAGATTGTCGACTAGAAAGTTATACCTTAGCAAGTGGCATAACTTTTCCACTTGGATATCTAAGACCAATATTGATCCATATTTGGCTCCAATCAATAAAGTACTAGAGTTGTTGACAATGCTTTTTGAAGCAGGAGCCTCAGCATCGACCATTCGGGTGCATTTAGTTGCATTTCTGAAAGGATCAGTGATGCTCGGACCTCCATATAAGGAACTCTCTGCACCTTGGGACTTGAATTTAGTTCTCCAAGCCCCAGTTTATCCTCCCTTTGAGCCTTCTAACAAATGTGAGTTAAAGATTTTGCCATGGAAAACCTTTTTTCTGGTAGCCATTACCTCTGCTGTAAACCTCCTTATCAGATTTTTCATAAAGACAGGGTTTCATTGAGAACAAACCCTTCCTTTTTGCCTAAGATAGTATCCGAAGCCAACCTTAACCAAACTATTCAACTTCCAGTCTTCTTTCCCAATTTTTCTAACAAAGGTGAATGCTACCTTCATTTATTGGAAGGACATAGACAACTTCATTTTTACCTGTACAGGACAAAAGAATTCAGAAAATCAGATCAATCATTTGTTTCCTTTTCTTCAATGGTGATGGGGAAACCAGTTTCCAAAGTCACTCTGGCTAGGTGGCTAAAGGACTGTATTACCTTCTTTTATGACAAGAGGAATTTACCACTACAAAGGTCTGTTAAGGCTCATTCCACCAGAGGAGTAGCTGCATCTGTAGTCTTTCATTCTAGGGTTTCTTTAGATGATATTTGCACAGCGGCTACTTGAGCTCCTTTATTACTCATTACAAATTGGATCTGGTTTGTAGGGGATGGGCATCCTTCGGCTCGATGGTACTCAGGAATATTTTTCCATGAGACCTCCCAAGATTCAGGTAGCTGGGGATTCTGTCCCACTGTCAAGGATTATGCGAAGATTGACAACATCAGATAAAGAAGTTATATTTTACCATAACATTCAATCTGTGTTGTCGAGCTTCCCATATCCTTGACATACTCACCCCTCTTCCCCTTATCTTCATTTTTTTTTCGTGGATCGGATTCCTCTGTGGCACTGGACTTCATTAGGAGATTCAAATAAGGTTTCTCTCTCTCTCTGTTTCTTGTCTGTCATTGTTTTATGCAAACTTGATCTGAGGTACTTTGGTGAGGAACATTATGGGTAGAGCTTGGCTCGACAGTTTTTGGAAGGCACAAGCTGGAATAACGGCCGTGTTGGTTTGGAGGTTCAGAACCAAACCCATTGTCAAAGATATGTGAGGATCGACAACACAGATGGAATGTTATGGTAACACATAACTTCTTTTTTTGAAGGTGGTAAGCCCCTTGTGGCCTGCCATGTGGATGGGGTTTGAAGCCCTCCTATTCAACTTAGTATAAACTGAGATCACTATACCTCAGAGAAAAGGGAGCTCTCCCAAGAAACAGTTTCAGACTTGGTATATGTAAGTCCCCATTGTTAAACATTGAGTCATGCTATTCTCAGACTTGCTCTAACACGTCTCTGAATTAAAAACTATTATCTTTGTTTTCTCTTAGTGTTTTTTTTATTTTTATTTTTTTTTTACTCTAAAGTCCTAATGTATGGCCTGAAATACCCCCATAAGAAAAACAAGCACGCTATTACATAACTATTTTAAATGCATATAACCCTAAGTTGTTGCTGTGCATTTGGAAATTGGCATGTTTTTTGAGAAAAAGGAAAATTAGAAATGCTGCATGTTTAAAAATATACACCTTTCATGGTTGTATGCCTGGAAGGGCACAAATGCAAGATGCTGAAGTGAAAAAGTCCTATTATGACATAAAATAATTTCTATCCAAAAATAGGACCCAAACAGTCATTGCAGAACAGTGACCTTTTCACACAAAGCAGAAACAGGATGAAGATGCGGCATTTATGTTTGTGCCTTTATAACCATGACCTTTAATAGCTGAATAAGTCAGACAAAAGTAGATCTTTATAATCCTGCAGTCCCTGACTATGCCCTAGATCTCTACTCTTCTCTGTCTCATAACTGCTTACAAGCCATTTTCAGCAAAAAAAAAAAATGGTGCCCCACTTCAGAATACAATTCTTGCCCTTCAAATTGCACTCAGTAGTTGGTACTTGTGAGCATTTTTCTGACCTTATGAGGAGGTGCCAGAGTCTTTCAGAACTGAGTCCAGCTCTGGCTATAAAGACCTTATATGCTTTTTCTGTCCGGTCTGCATTTGGGGAGTCTTACCATCATACCAGATGTTGCTGGATAAAATTGAGCACAGTCTAACTCTTCCATTATCTTTGGATCATTGGCAATCCTTCATTTATTGCTGTACAGGCTTGATCTTCAGTCTCTGTCTCCTGCAGTGCTTCCAGGTCATCAAGTCTAATGACTGGTGATTTATTTTCTTCTTCCATGGATTACAGGCCATCTGAGTAGGTTAACATATAGTTTTCTTTGATCTTTTTCTTGACTTTTTCCCCATAAAATCAACTTTATTATTTCTGTATTTTGGCCAGGGTTATGTCAAGAGGCTTTTGGGGTCATTAATCCATGAATGGGGAACTGCTTGACTACTTGGGGCATGTCCTGTCCTTGCTTCTTGATATTGTCATATTTTTTTCATTATGGCTAGCTACCTAGTGCCAGAGCAGCCTTTTTTCCTCTTTTGATGAAGCTGGGCAAACATTAAATAAAGTAATACAGTATTCTGCCAGAGCCTAGCAGAGTGTGGTAAAACTGACAATAATACAATAATTCTAAATGTTCTTTGGGCTGTGGGTACCAAGGAGACATGATTCACCAGAAAGCCATACTAGAAATGTCTTCATAATATCCCATTCAGCATAAGGAGTTCTAGTGAGGTGGACAGTTATAGAATGTTATATATCACATCTGTCCTATCCCTAGACTAAGCTTCAAGCTAGTAATGCTTTGTGAATGTATGGACAGCAGTTCCTTGTTGCCTCAGAAATATGAGGCGGCTGTAATTGCTGCACAAGTAGAATGATATCAAAAAGGATCTTGAAATGTTTTTTATGTTTAACCTAATGGAAAGTAGTACAGTGGGCCTGACACTTAGGCAAGGTTTATTTATTGTGCAGGGCTTTTCTATCTTTGAAAGGCAAAGATCTGTTTATGAAGCAGTGACTTGTCCTAATGTTCATGCTATCTATGTGAGCTTCTAAAGTAAGCAGTAGATGATTATCTTCATATGTATTACTTTTGTAGTATAATTAAGGCATAAGGAAGTTGGCAGTAGGTAGACATCCACCCACTTGGCATGACTCTAGGAGTGCTTTGCTTGCCCCAGTGTGGGTTGGGTCCACTCTGACATAGGGAAGCAGGCGTGCTTCCCTGGTAAAAGGGCAGTCAATGTATTCCAGTATAGTTTTGCATAAGGTGTTACTTCAGGTTCAGTAGAGAGCTGTATATAGAGAAAAGCATTGGTGTTAAGTCATACAGTTCACTGTTACAGCCATGATTTGTGTTGTATCCTGCCAGTCATCCTAACTTTCAGAACTATGCCTCTCCTGAATGGCTTCAGACAGCTCTCTTCCACTGCGACATTGGCATTGGTGGTTTAAGAGGATCATCAGCCAGTGCCATCTTTAGAGTTTTGTTGCGAAATATAGTAATGGTCAAATGATTTGCAGTGTTGCCAGTCCTTCAGTAGACCTGACCCAGAGGGCATATAAATATCCAAAGGAAAACTTTTTGTTCTAGTAGTTGTTCTCACTGTATTTCTCTGATAATGGTTTTGATTCAGATATTTTTGTTGAAGTAAATAATTGTATGAACTGTAGGAAACATTTCTCACAAAGGCTTCCACTCCTGCTGTATTGTGCCACCCTGAAACCAGTTAGGAGAAGAGATGTGTTTGTGCAGGAGATTGCATCTCAAAAAGGGGGTATATCTGGCTCCATACCACTGTGACATTCTCCAGGCCTTCCAGGAGATTCCCCTCAAAAGGACTACCACTCAGGTAAATGCCACGGAGAGAAATTGGATACACTGAACAGTACATTTTTAACTTTGTCAATTTCCTTAGTTCTGGTGACACAAAGAGCAGTGAGGCACTTTTACAGCCCCATTTTTTGTGTCTGTTTTTGCTGAGGCCTTTTGTGCAGCCACACTGCAAACCACCATACTTTTGGCCACATACATATTATTCCAGATTGAAGATGCTGATGGTGGCCATCACAAAGGCCTTCTCCATTGCCCCAGTGCTAGACATACTCCTTATGATTACAGTGGGTAAGGCTGGATTCCCCTGTACTTGTTCAGAGGGAGATACCTAGAGATCAAGCAGAGGTTTTAGTCATCCACCCATGAAGAGAGGCCTCTTTGGTGGTATCCACAAGGAAACTGAGGCCTAAAGCACCAAATATGAAATTGGTATCCCACCAGCTTGCCTCACCTAGGTTGGGTGGCCACCTCAGCCTCCTTCACTTCTCAGACTTTTTGCCAACAACTTTCTAGATTTTATGACTTCTCAAATCTAGGAATCCAGCTTTTGAAAACACCAGGATGTCAGGAACCCCTTCCAAGAAAAGAAGAGTTGAATCCCATTAGGAGCATTCTGATACCCCAGACTCTGTGGCATATAAACTGTTTTTTGTCAGCCTCTTCTTCTGCTGTCTATGAATCAGTCACTGAGGACATCTTATCTGCTTCAACTCCAGTGTATTTTTTCTTTGGGGGCACTCCATATGAAGAAGGAGCTCTGGGAGTCTGAGGCCTGAATACTTACAGGCCCAGTCCAACTCAGATTGTAGCTCTTATGGGCTTGCCTGAACCCAGGACAGTTGCTGCTCTCCAGTCATGGATGTCCTGGAGTATTGATTTGGTAAAGCATCCTTGAAGCCTGATTTCCACCCTCTTGCTCTAGGGAGGATGGAACATTTCAAGCAAGTCAAGGATTCCCATATGTATAAGCATGTGTTTAAGAGCCATTTGGCTGATCCAGCTGCTTGTCCCTAATTTCAAACAAGGGATCCTCTATGTCTCTACCCAGAAGCTCAGTTCCAAGTGACAGGAGAAAATAAGATAGTTGACAGCCTTCTTTTCATGAAGTGGGGAGTTACATTTTTGTTACCCTGGCTTTCAGAACTTTATAAACTACCAGATCTGCCGTCTTAATTACTAGAAAACATTTATCAAAAAGGTGAAGCTCAAGGCTGAGGGGATTTTTAGTAGTGATTTGAAGCTGAAAATGTTTGAGGTATGACCTGTCTGCTTAGGTTGCCATGTAGTGTGCTGTGGATGCATCTTGAAGGACAGCAGCTATTGGGTTTGTAATGTGGAGACATTCCTGGTTGAGGTCTCTGCTCTTGCCAGATAATGTGAAGGCTGCGTTCCTCAATGCATCTTTGGGTATGAAACTGCTTTCCAGATCACCTGCAGAAGGTTTTATCAAAAGGCTGGAGGAGAAAGGCAAAACTGTGCAACCAAACATGTTTTTTTTCAATCTGAGGTACGGAAATTCAGTAGAAAATATGCTACCAAATCATGGGCTTTGTATCTCAAGCAAGACAAGAATTTATTTTTTTTTTTAATTCAACATTTGTTTACCGGGAAAGTCCGACTTGGAACAAAGCCAATTTTCAGTGAAGGCCCAGGGAGAAATGGAACAGGTGCATGTATTTGTAACATGGGAGGAAACTGGAGCATCTGGAGGAAACCCACATGAATGCAGGGAGGACATGCAGACTCCGCACAGAAGGCACCCCAGCTGAGAATCGAACCAGAGAACCTCTTGCTGTGAGACGACAATGCTACAAATGCACCACTGTGCCATAACAAGTAAGGTAAAGGAAATCAGATGTAGAAGAGGTTGTCAAGCCAAACAAGTCGGAAGAGACATCTGAATTCCAGAAAGGCTTATATTTCCAGGGGAACAGTAATGGCTTATCCTGGCTGCCCTTATCCTTCTTCCCTTATCCTAATGCCTTTTAACTCCTCTCATGCATTAAGCATATGAGGACATCTGGCATTGTAGGCAAGTGAAACACAGCAAAAGTGCACCACAAAACAAAATCCACACTGACTTCTTAAGGGCCTAGAGACCCTTTTCTATATGCTATTCCTAAGATTCATAAATGTTTAAGGAACCCCCCTAGTAGACCCATCATTTCAGGTGTTGTCTCTTACATAGAAAAAGTGAATGTATTTTTGGACTTTCATCTTAAGAATTATTTAACCCTGGTACCCTCTCATGTTAAGAACACCAGTGAAGTTTGTAAGGAGTTACACAATTTAGAATGGAAAGAAGACTATTTTTGGGCCACAGTTGATGTATCGGCCTTGTGTACAAATATAGGCAAAAGATGGGGATTAGAAGCCATGGCTAAAATCATGGGGGAAGGCCCACGGATATATTTTTGTTGTCCCTTTTGAGTTTAGTTTGACACATAATTATTTTAAATGGAAAAAAGATTTGTATTTGCAGTTAAGAGGGACAGCTATGGGGGCAGCCTTCGCCCCATCTTATGCTGTAATTTATATGGGAGAGTTTGAAAGGCAGTTTTTTTTCTGGTACTTACGTATTATCGCAACCAGATTTCCGCACTGCCATAATTTGGTATGTGTGTGCGGAAACAGGTTGCTTAATCTATAAAGAGGACTGTGAAGAAGAAAACATTACTCTGTCAATGTGGGTATGAGCCACGAAGAGGAGAAAGGGTGCGAGTTTGTACCTCTTTGCTCCTGAAACTACACAGTGGTGCTCCACTTTGCAGTGCCTGCATTTGTCAAGACGATGTCAGCTACTGGAAAAGTACAAATACACCCTGCGACAACAGGAGATTTTAAATATGTCAAGGGCAAGGATTGCTGCTTTTCTTAGGTTAGGTAAAGTGCTGAGTTACACAAACTCCAGTCAATAATTTCAGTTAAGGTGCTAACAAAGTGTCCCCATGGCCATACTTTACAAATACAGATAAACTCAAAATCACTTCATGATTACACACATAGTAAGAACACTTCCCAAAACATCTTATTGCCGGACAATGCTCTTCTTCCTGTATTTTGTGGCTGTTAGCAGTTTTTTTTTTTTAATTTTGACCTGAAGATGTCTTTACAAATAGTATCCCCCCCTCCCCCAAAAAAGTGACCAAAACCATCATTTATAGGGTCTGCCTTTGCCTTCTCTGAAGGCTTCCTTCCACACAGTCAAAAGAATCCGTTCATCAGAACAACAGCAGGCATTATAATTCAAGCGTGCATGTGTAAGGCACTCTGAAAACAGGAAGCGGGTTTCCTCAAATGTTTGTCTTCCCCTTCACAGACCCTGTAATGCAAAGCTAGTCCACAACAAATAAAACAGACCCTAAATACCATCTTACAGTGGTTTGTGGCCTCGTTTGTACAGAAGTATTCTAAATTCGCAACCGTGAAAATCTGGTTGCGATAATACGTAAGTACCTTTTTTCCTAATCAGTTTTTTGTCAACAATGTCATATATTATAAGAGATATGTTGATGATCTTATTTTTGTGTGCAGGGGTAATCAGAGATTGTTTGTAAAATTCATCCAAGATTTGAATGAGAACACACAGATTAAAATTTACGTGGGAGTGTAATGCCAATAGTATAGCATTCTTGGATGTAGAGTTCTATATAAATGAACAGGATAAGGTGCAGCACAAGCCTTATAAGAAACCAAGATCAGTTAACAATTTTTTGAATGTCGAAAGTATGCACCCCCCTCATCTGCTTAAATCTTTATCCTATGGGGAATTTAGAAGGATTTTTTATAATACTTCTGAAAATCAACTTCGAGAAGGTTTCTCAATGAAGTGTATGAAAGATTATCCTCATGAGGGTATTCTGATGTTATTCATTTTAGAGCTTGACATAAGGTTTGTCACAGAAGAAGTAAGGGATTTCATATGGTCAGAGAAGAGACTGAGCATCAGAATGTGGAAAAACTATTTTTTGTGACTAGATTTTCTAATTTTTCTCCCATTTTGGAAGGCTTTGTTAGGCAAGTTTCTGAAGATGCTTCGGTAGGATTTTTGTTTCCCAAGCACATTACATTTTCTTATGGCAGGCATAATAATTTAAAAGAACTGCTTAATAAGAAAGTTGATAGTGTTGTAGATGGGAGTAGGTTTGTCACACAAAGGTGTGGCAATTGCATAGTATGCAATAGAGTAAACATTTTGGATGGTTTGAAAGTCAATGGAAAACTTTACTTTGCTAGAGAGAATTTTGATTGTAACTCATGTGGGGTAATCTATATTATTAGAAGTGACTGCACCAATACCTGTTGGTACATAGGACAAACAACCAGAAAAGTTAAAGTTCGCATTTTGGAACATCTGGGGACATCAGGAGAAATAACATAGAAAGTCCAGTGGCTGCTCACTTCATATCCAAACATAATGGACAAGTGGAGTGGGGGGGGGGTTGGTTTTCAGTGTTTTGACACGACCAAGCATTACTATAGGAACTTTCAGAAGGGAACTGAGCAAGCTAGAATGCAGAATGATTTTAAATTATCATATGCTATATCCTAGAGGTATGAACCTGGATAGTAATATAACTTTATAGGTTATAAAATCTTTTTAGCTTATAAGTATAAATTTCATTACAGTATTCATGCTAAGTATGATATTTATGCTTTAGTAGTTTTTCTGCATATGTATTTTGATAGCAATGCAAACAGTATAGATTTTGTATTTTTACACAACATTTTTTTAATACAATAGGTATAAATATTATAAGATGTATTTATGTTTTATTAGGATAGCATTTAAAACATTTTCAGCAATCATGGTTTTGGAATATTATGTCTTTTTAGACAGTATTTATGCTGAGTATGATGGCTGTTTTTAATACTTTTGTATTTAAAGTTGCATTACTATACATTTCTAGTTTATGTAATATCATTTTCCTTTGAAGTTAATAAGTTAAGAATTTTAAATGTATTTATATTTAACATGATGGTGGCATTTTAAATATTTTTGCTTTTTTGACTTTAGGGTTGCAGTGTTTTTTCACATGGTTAATTGTTCTAATTGATGTAATTAAATAATTGTTTAGGTATCTGGTTTGTATATAAGGAAGTGTTTTTTTTGTTTAAATCATTCCTTGAAGGCAAAAGGCCGAGGTACCAGAATAAATGATGATTTATACTTCCTGAAGTCAGTGTGGATTCTGATTTTCTTTGTGTTTCACTGTTGCAGTCATCACATTTGGGTTATCTGCCTGCAGGTAGCCCTTAGCCAGCCTGAATACCAGAGTCTTGAATTCCTGTGTTGGATGCGGTCTCTTCTTCCATGATGTCAGGTCATCAGGGGTATAAAACATGCAGCCGACGCCATTACATCAGTCTTTCTTGCCATGCGGTGCCCGAAGCAGAAGCAGTTTGCAAGTGCTGGTCGGCTGACTCCTGAAATTTTTGTTTTCGAGTTTCAGAACCGAAGTCTTCAAAAAAAAGATAAGTACCCCATTGGGGATCTTTTTTCTTCCTCCGACCGATGTCAGTAAAAGTTAACAATTATCTTACCTGTGGAAAGCAAATACCTCAAAGATTTTCATTCGTATTGCATTCCCTGCTTAAGCCCAGACCATGACGTCCCTCGCTGTCTGTTTTGTGCCTTGTTCAACCCCCGAACTATTCATCATCAGGCTATATTTGCAGCAAATTATTTTGGTACTTGGTATCAGTACTCTGAAATGGCTTCGTTAAGCCATCCGACTACCGATCTTCTGAAAAAATATAAAGACAGAGACAGACTGCATAGGTCCAAAACTGCCGACGCTTCCGTTAAGCTAGTCGCCAGTCCATCGGTACTCAGTGAGGTGCTTTCGCAGCCCCTGATACCCACTACTTCAGATTCGCAGGCCTCTACTGAGACCCATTCAGAGTCCGGTATGCCTCGAGATGCTTCTTTGACTGTGGAACCTGAGGATGTGTCTACCTTGGATGGGTCCGGAGCTGCTGGCTTCTGAGGATGTATTCAGGCCTACAGACTTGCATTTCAAACCAACGCCATCTTCTTCATCCAGGCCTAAAACTTGCTCCACACCTAGAAAACTGAAGTCCAAACTGCATGCTCAGGCCCATATGCCTAAAAAACAAATGCTTAGAATGACTGAAGATCTTATTACCTTAATTAGGGGAAGCCAGCCTTCCCCCTCTAAGAGACCTAGAACTGATTTTCCTTCTGATTCTTCTGATCAGGAATCTGATATTTCTGTTCCTTCTGATGACCAGGATTTGCCCTTATCTACCTATGAGGATTCTGATGCAGAGGATTCTATTCCCTCTGCTTCCCCTCCAGAAAGAAGATTTTTCTTTTGGTGAAACCTTGCACACTCTTAGGGAACATTTCCGCTGGGAAAGCTAGGATTACTCTGACTCCAAAAAGAGGCTTAGGGAATTCTTATTCCTTCCTCAACACAGGCCTTTAGCTATCCCTCCTGTTCAGAACATTGTAGATGATGCTTTCTTGGAATCTGTAAATTCAACCAGACTGAAGATCCGAAACAGAAAAAGCTTTAATGGAAAGCCACAGAACAGGTGAAAGATTTTGCCTTGCTGAATTAACATCCAATAAGAACTACAGGGTAATGAAACCGGTAAAGGGGGAGGAGTGGTTGTGATGTCGAGTATTGACTATACCAACAGTATGCTAGAATTGTTGAATGACAATCTCACGTACACTAGGGTATCCATGAATAAGGTTAACAGAGCCTATGCAAAAATTAACTGGCAATTATATGAGTGGTTGATGGAGGGAACTATTGATAAAAGGGAACATGAATATTTGCTGGTAGACTATCCAGTACTACCAAAAATATTTGGGATCCCAAAAATTCATAAAAATCCTATGCACCCACCCTTTTGACCTATAGTGTCAGCCAGAGGCTCAAAAAACTGAAGCTATTGCTTCCTTTGTGGATTTCCACAGCAAACAAGTCTTGACAAAATTTCCCCACATTCTGAGAGACTTGTGGCATTGTTTAGAATTAATCAATAAGTTAGAAATGGATGAAAGATTTGTGATGCTAACTATTGATGTAATCAATTTGTTTTCCATTATACCTCATAGTCAAGGGCTTGAAATGTTCAATAACAGTTTGGATAAATTTAGTAACCTTAGTGGAAGTAAGATAAATTTGATAGTTGATCTAGTTGAAATTGTCTTAAAAAACAATTTTATTTCGTTTGAAGGTGAACTTTTTAAACAAACAACAGGAGTAGCAATGGGAGCAAAGTGTGCACCAGTATATGCCAATTTGGTGTTGGCAGACTGGGAAACACAGAATGTCTTTACTACAAAGTTTATGAAAAACATAAAATTATACCTGCGCTTCCTGGATGACATATTACTTTTTTGGAATGGGTTAGAAGATGAAATTCACGAATTTATTGAATGTATTAACACCTCCACTACGTTTTTAAAGTTCACCCATAAAATACATTGTGACACTTGTAAATATTTAGACCTTTTGCTGATACATAATAAAGAAAACAATATGATGGAATCTAATTTGTTTAGGAAAAAAACTTATTCCAATTCCTTTTTACATTTCGGGAGTTGTCACCCTTTTCATCAGAAAAAGAATATAATTAAGGGGCAAATGGTGAGACTCTCGAGATTAGTAAGCAAGGATAATTTGTTCGATGTGGAGCTTAATAGGTTAGTTAACATATTTATTGAACAGGGGTACCCTGTTGACATCTTACAGAACATCCGTTCTGAAATTGAGATTAAAAGGAAAACAACTTTTAAACCTATATTAAAAGGAGGGTTGCTTAATATAGATACAGGCAATACTTCTAAGATAGAAGTTATAAAAGATGCCAAGAGAAGGGCTATGATCCTGCCTTACAACCCTTTAGCTGGACAGATTAAGTCAATTATAATAGACACATGGGACAGTGTCCTCAGCAATGACAATATTAATATATTGGGCAATAAACCCACTATTACTTATGGCCGGGGTAAAAATCTGAAGGAATTAATGGAAATGGACAATAGTGTTGATGTGTATAAGAATTCTAAAATGAGTAAATGTGGATCCTGTGCAGCCTGTAAATTTATAAATAATGGACTGTATGTAGCAGTTCACAACTATAGTAGGACTATAAAATGTCCAGGTTATGTTAATTGTAACACAAAAATGGTGATTTATATCACTACATGCTTAAGTTGTCCAGCGTTTTACATAGGGAAAACTATTAGAAAACTGAGACTGAGAATAAATGAGCATATAAGAGATATTAAAAATAAAAAAAGTTCGAATGCCCTATACATGCACAGTCAGGTTTGTGTAAATTTCAATAAATTTATATTTTTCGTTGTAGATAGGGTTCCACATAGTGAGAGAGGAGGTGATGTCAAGACTTTTTTAGAGGTAAAGGAAAGTTTATGGCAACTTAGATTAGATGCCTCAAAACCTCCTGGAATTAATGAACATATTTCTATTTCGAGTATTCTAAAATTAAAATCCTATTGTATTTAAATAATGTGTCAGTCAAGGTCATTTCAAAAAATGTTTACATCTATGAAATTAAAAACAAAATTAAAAACAAAATTTATATAGTAAAAATTTATATAGAAAAATTTCTTTTGAAGTGTGAACAGAAACATGGGTAGCCTTGACTGTAGTTCTGAATTTATTTTAGATTAAAATTTTAATAGGAAACATATATTGTGTTAGTATTAGCAACATTTTACAATGTATTTCAATGCATTGTAGGTTAACATATATATATATATATATATATATATATATATATATATTTAAAAATGGTGTATATTATATGTATCTAGTGTGATTTATGTTTAGATTAGACACATAGGCTATTTTATGATAGCATTTTAAGGAAGTTGTTTAGTACTATTTTTTATTACAAGATGTGTGTATGGTGAAAGGATGAAAAAGAGGTGTGTGGATGACGTTATTGGGTTTAAAAGTCTGTTACAGCAGTAACTAATTAACTCTGATGAAGCCTGTGTTAAAGTACGGGTGAAAGCGCTTAGTACTATGAGCAGTACGTTTTTGTATTTGTGGTTCTGTGGCTTTCCATTAAAGCTTTTTCTGTTTCGGATCTTCAGTCTGGTTGAATTTACAGGTTGGGTGGTGTTTATTTCATTGGCATCAGTTTCTTGGAATCTAGCCTTTCTCCAGATACTTTACCTCCAGCTCACAGAAAACCTGACAGGTATTACAGAGTACCTGACTCTCACAAGTTCCTCTTCAAGAATCCTACTGCAGATCCAGAGACCATTTACCAAGGACCAAAGGGCTGTAAGGCTACTGCTGCCAAAAATCCTACCCATTCTGATAGAGATCCTAGAGCCTTAGACAGATTGGGTAAGAAGGTATACACTTCTGCTTCTTTGGCCATCAGGGCTTTATTTATTTATTTATTTATTTATTTAACATTTGTTGACCGGGAAAGTCCGACTAGGTTCCACAGAGCCTGTTTTCAGCGGAGGCCCGGGGAGAAATGCTCCAGATGCATGTCTTTGGAATGTGGGAGGAAACCAGAGTACCCGGAGGAAACCCACGCGAACACAAGGAGAACATGCAAACTCCACACAGAAGGCACCCCAGCCGAGAATCGAACTGGAGAACCTCTTGCTGTGAGGTGACAACGTTAACCGCTGCACCACTGCGCCGCCCCTTTAAATTGCCAGTTTCATATGTTAATGTACCAGCAGCATATTATGGGACTACTTAAACAGAAAATTATGTTGATTTCTGACCGTGCTGAACATAAATAATTACAGGATGTAATGCATTCTGCAGAACAAGTTGGTAGACATACTTTGCAATGTGGTTTTGACTCTTTAGAAGCATCTTGCAGGGGTTAGCCGCGGTATTGCAACGGTAGCATTGTTGCCTCACGCAAGAGGTTCTCCCGTTTGATTCTCGGCTGGAGCGCCTTCTGTGTGGAGTCTGCATGTCCTCCCCACGGTCGAGTGGCGTTCAAAAGACATGCGCGAATGGGCGTACCTTCCTTGAAGGTTGGGTGTCGGGCTGGCACCTCAGCACCGTAAAAATCTACTGCCAGTCATTAGCGGACCGGAGTTGTGCTGTGGCAACCACTAACTGGGAAAAGCAGAAAGAAGAAGAACCATCTTGCAGGGCTGCTGTCACTGGGTCTGTACTTAGAAGGCATGCTTGGCTTAAGGAGCAAAACTTGCCAGATCATGTTAAAGCTAAATTACTGGATGCTCCCTTAAACCAAAACCGCCTGTTACACAACAAAGCAGAAGAGGTCCTCAAAAGGATGGAGGAAAAAGCTAAATCTACGCAAACTGTTAAAGATTTCCTACAAGTACAGACTCCCAGGTTTAGTAGGCATTAGCCTTCAAAGAATTGGTCCTTTCCAGTCTCTTCCAGGCCCTCTCAGTCCAAACCCAGGAATAGCAGACCACCTAGGTTACAGTCTCAGACTGTGCACAGGCCTAAGCAGTGGGGGGGCTCCCACTTCCAAAGCAGGGAGCAGTAAACCACCCCCCTATGGAAAAATGGCACAATGACTTAACCTTAACCCTCCCAAGTCTTGCTCTACTGTCTGCTCCTTTAGGAGGAAAGCTCGCCCTGCATGCAATAAACTGGGAACTCATTACCCAGGACAAATGGATTTTGAATTTAGTTTCCCAAAGATACAGATTCCACTTCCACTCCCTACAAACCCCAAACGATTGGCCAGACCTACCACCAAATCATTGGGCGGAGACCCAACAGCAGGTTCTCTCTTTTGTAAGTATCAGGGCTATTAAACCTGTCCCAGCAGAACAAGGGGAACAAGGTTTTTATTCAAGACTTTCCTGGTATCCAGGAAAGACAACTCCTGGCATCCTATCCTGGACCTCTCTATTCTAAACACCTTTCTGGTAATCCCAAAATTCAAAATGTTAACACTTCAACAGCTTCTTCCTATGCTTGGCAAATATGCCTGGTTGGCAACCTGAGACTTAAAGGAAGCTTACCTGCACATTCCAATAAGGGAATCTTTCAGGAAATACCTACGTTTCAGGGCAGGCTCAGTTCTCTTCACTTCCCTTTGGCTTATCTACTGCGCCCAGGGTATTCACAAAGTGTCTAGCTCCAGCAATTGCATTTTGCAGGCAGAGAAATATTGAAATATACCCATACTTGAACGATTGTCTGATTCAGGCAGAAAGGCAGAACTTGCTCTTACAACATCTGGCATTTGTAAAGAAACTTCTGACCTCTCTGGGGTACACCATAAACGAAAAGAAATCTCATCTGGTACCCTGCCAACAGATTGTATTCCTGGGAGCCAACTTGAACACAACTTCTCAGATGGCTTTCCTCACTCCGGAGAAACAAGCTCTTTTGACAACCTACTTCAAACTACTGGCCACAAAACCCCAGCTATCTGCAAGGAAAATTCTGCAAGCCCTGGGGTTCATGGCCTCTTGCATTCTACTAATTCCATATGCAAGACGGCATATGAGGAAACTACAATGGTATCTAAAAAGCCTATGGTGTCAACATTCTCAGGACTTGGAATCAATGATTCCTTTCATTCCTTGTATAAAGACAGAGTTCCTTTGGTGGGCAGAGGCCTGCTACCACAACAAGGGGCTCCCTTTCACTCTACCCCCTGCCACCCAAATCCTAACAACAGACGCATCAGACTATGCATGGGGGGCTCACTTGGCAGGGCAGTGCATTCAGAGCAAATGGAACCCAAGACAGATGCACCTGCATATCAACCAAAAAAAATGTTTGCTGTACAGAATTCCCTGACAGCATTCAAAGACCGCATTCTTCCAGGACAATTATTGGTAAAGACAGACAACACCTCAGTTATGTGGTACATAAACAAGCAGGGGGAACCCACTCATACCCTCTCTGCAGACTAGCCGTGGCTCTGTGGAACACAGCGTTGAGCTACCAAGTGCACCTACAAGCTCAATTCCTGCCAGGCAAGCTAAATTCACTGGCAGACAACTTAAGCAGAAATCTCATGGACCCACATGAATGGAAACTGGAACCAAAAATATTCAACCTCTTGAGGAACAAATGGGGGACTCCAGAGATAGACCTGTTTGCCTCCCCTCAGAACTACCAATTGGACAAATTCTGCACAAGGACTCCCCACAGTCAAGCTTGGAAAGTGGATGCCCTGTCCTTTACCTGGGAAAGCCTCTCGGTTTATGCCTTTCCCCCTCTGCCTCTCCTCTTGACGGTTCTGCTAAAGATCAAACAGGACAAGCCAAGGACAATATTGATTGCACCAGACTGTCCACACCAACACTGGTACCTCCTCTTGCACAGTATGACACTGCTGGAACGATGGCACCTGTCTCAGACTCCTTCCCTGCTGTCCCAGCAGGCAGGCCAGATTCTGCACCCTCAGCTTCAAACTCTGAACCTTGCAGCCTGGCTAATTCCTTGAGCTCTGCAATAGCATCCCTCATTAAGCGGGTGCTAGATGTCATTCTGGAGGCAAGGAGGCTTAGTACTAGAAAATCCTATGCTGAAAAGTGGAAAAGATGCTGTTCCTGGAGCCACACTCAGGGGATGGGCACAACAGTGGCCAGCTTACCTCATATTCTTCAGTACTTAACAGAAATGCTCAACAAGGGTCTATCCTTCTCGTCAATTAAAATCTATGCCTCTGCCATCTCAGCTCATTATAATACTGAACCACCCCTCTTTTCACCCTCTGCTAAAACAATTCCTTAGAGGGGCCAAAATTTTAAGACCCCCCAGGAGAGGCCCTACCCCAGCCTGGGACCTTAACTTTGTATTGCAAAAGCTCACTCTCCCTCCCTTTGAGCCAGCTGCAACAGTAGAGTTGAAATCCTTTCTTGGAAAACAGCATTCCTTCTAGACATCACTTCAGCAAGAAGAGCGTCTGAATTACAGGCCCTCGTGGCAGTGGAACCCTTCATTATCTTCCATGCAGACAGGGTTTCCCTCAGGACCAATCCTTCCTTTATGCCCAAGGTAATGTCTAGTGTGGCCCTGAATCAGTCCATTCATTTGCCTACCCTTTTCCCTAATCCACAAAACAAAGGAGAATGAATACTGCACTCTCTGGACGTGCACAGACAACGTATATTTTATTTGGACAGGACTAAGTCTCTCCGAAAATCTAAATACCTGCTATTTGGCTTTGCTGCAGGGGCAGAGGGGAAGGCCATTTCAAAGCAAACCATTTCCAAATGGATAGCCCATTGCATTCATTTCTGCTACAAGCACCATGGAAAACCTACCCCACAGGGGATAAGATCACATTCCACCAGGGCTGCATCTACCTCTGCAGCCTTTCTCAGAGGAGTCCCTGCCAGGGACATCCTAGAAGCTGCTACCTGTAGCTCTCTACATACCTTCACCAAGCATTACCACTTGCTTCTTTTTTCTAAATCCAGAGCTGGTTTTGCCACTGCAGTCTTGCAGGGCTTAATAGCTGGCCCTAATGCTCTCTAACTTCCTCCTCCCTTCCTTAGCTTTGGGAATCAACCCAAATGTGATGACTGCAACAGTGAAACATGAAGAACATAGTACAGTTGTGTACACTTGCCATAAATGTAGATGTTCGAGTGTATCCACTCTTGCAGTCCTGGTTACCCTCCCTCCAGCCCCCTGACTTCTCTTGGTTCTACTTTTCCTTCTTGTTTGGTATATTTAACTTTTCTGGTGTATTTGCTTTCTGATGGATGTGTGCCATAACATATAATTGCTTCCCATTGTGGGGGCACCTGACATCTGGGGCAAGAAAAACTTATGTAATGGCGTCGGCTGCATGTTTTATACCAACACAGGAATCCAAAACGCTGGTATTCAGGCCAGCTGAGGGCAACCTGCCAGCAGATTACCCAAATGTAATGACTGTAACAGTGAATACACTCGAACATCTACATTTATGGTAAGTGTACACAGCTGTACATTTCATAGTGCATTTTTGGTGTGTTTCTTCAATTTTTTCTTATTTGGACTGTTGGTGTTTATTATTTATTGTAGGCAAGTGAAAAGATGCAACTCGGGATCAGTGTGTCTTAAAAATTCTAGAATAAAGGTACAGTTTGCAGTTTTAAAGCAGACCAAAGTAAGGGCATCCCAAATGTACCAAGTGACCAAGAAAAGTTAGTGCCCCTGTACTAAAAGAACTGCTAGAACAAGGGCATAGAGTGTCTCGAGCAGAAAAATAAAAACATGGGGGTTTCCTCAAGTCTATTCCTTGTTCCTGGAAAGGATGGCATATGTATCTGTCATAAACAAATTCCTAATCATAGCAAAATTCAGTAGACTGACCCTAGAAGTTATTTTACCTCTTCTGCCCTCACAAGTCTTTCGTGATCACTTTAGAGCTAAAATATATGTAGCTGCATATTCCCATTGCCAAGGACCACAGAAAGTAGCAGGGGAAGAACAGTGCTAGTTTACTTTCTTGCTTTGTGGCTTGTCACCTGCACCCAGTGTCTTTACCAAATATTTGGCTCCAGTAAAAGTTTATTGCAGGACAAAGGGCATCCACATTTACCCATACCTGGAGAGTTGCCTCATTCAGACAGACACTTTACAGGAGGGCCTTGAACATTATCTAATGTTTCAGGAATTGCTTGTTTTCATCATCCTAGCTAAATCCATCTTAGTAACAGAGATGTTTTTATGGGAGCACTGTTAAACACAGAGCTACAAAAAGCCTTTCTGTCAGAGGACGGAGCATTCTGTCTATACTGCTACATCCAAAATATCATAGAAAAAAACAGGATGAGGGAGTTCCTCAGGTTTTTGGGTTACATGGATTTTAAATTTGAAGATGTTTCCACATCATGCCCAGGCATTGAGCACAGTTTCTACAGTCTTAACATTGTGAGCCCCTATGTAGGATCTATGACAGTACAGGGTACATGGGACCAAAGCTTGAGAAAGAAGCATACAAATGTGAAAAAAGTGATGACTGTTATTTTAACTTTAAGGGTGTTCATACAAATTTGGGTACAGGGAACCCTACAAGTACTCACTTATGATACCACTACCATGTTGGTATATCAGCAAATGGGGGAACTTGCTCCTACATTCTTTGCATGTTATCAGACCATACAAGTAGCAGGCATGAGTCTCTGGGTGGCTTGCATCCTCTCCCAGGAATGCTTAATGGTAGACAGATAGAGCAGATCTCAGTTAAACCCATATGAATGGATATTGAAAAGGGAAGTTTTCCTGGATATGACCATGAAATGGAGTGTGTCAGAAGTAGATCTTTTTCCATCACCACTGAGCAGGCAGCTCAGAAAGTTCTGTTGCAGAACAAATGACTGCAGCTTAAAGTATAGATGCTTTCTCCTAAAGCTGGGCAGATTAATTTCTGTACAATTTTAACTCAAATCCTCGATCCTTAGTTCTCTAGAGAAAACTGAGGACAGCTTAAATGCCATTCTGGCAACTTCCATTTGGCTCAGACAACATTGATTCTCCCACCTGCTAAACATTGCAAGGAAGAACTGAATATTTTGCCTCACAATGGGAAACTGTTAATTCTGAATAAAGGAATCTTTATGTACCCTCAACCCTGTCCACCCTAAGGCTGACAGCTTGGAAGGTTTTAACTCTCTAGCAAGATACGTGTTGGTAGAGGACTTGTGTACTCAGTTAATCATACTCCTACTTGTCCAGTACTAAATAACATTCTACACAACTATGTTCCCAGTCAGTCATTACAATCCAGTGACCAAAAACTCCTGTCTGTCATAAAACTATCAAATCTGCTGGGCATTGTCTGTACTCCTACCATATTGCTATGGCCTGGAGCTCCTTATCTCTATCCATCAGGATAATACCCTTCCTTCCATCCTTCAAAACCATTCTGAAAGATTTCTTGGCCAAAAGCTGGCTTTGTTCTTACTTAACACCAGGATAAACTATATCTGTAAATATGAACAAATACCTATTTATACCTTACATCTCTTTACTCTCCCTTCTTCACTCACTCCTTATATCAATTTCTTTCCCCTGGCTTTCTCTCTAAATATGCCATAAGCCTGTTTTTCCCTCACTTCTGTTTGTATTATACTAACATACCTTTAATTTATCTATAAACTGGTTAGAATTTCTCTAACTATTAAATCATTGTCATACAACTTGTATCTATTCTTAACCAATGTTTTCAAATCATGTGTAATGTGGTATATTTATTTAAAATGCAATTTTTTTGTATTATTTTTAAAGACTGCAAAATTATTGTTCTTATAATATTTTAGAATAATTCGGAGGTTTTCTTCCCAGGCGTCCGATGAAAATGGACTCTTACCCACCAGGACTTTCCCGGTAATGAAATGTCAATAGATAAATGGAAGAGATTCTCTTCCTGGTTCCTGTCCAGGAACCAAGACACAAAAATAGCTGAAGTGACACTTGCCCTGCACTGTTTGTCAGACCTTATCAAGATGGGCCTATTTTGTTTTTCCTTATGTTACTGACCGTGGTTTCTTTTGAGTTAGCTCCTTCAGTCCCCTGAAATATTTATCCTGGAAGACACTACTGATATTAGTTGTGACCCTACAAGAAGAATTTTAGATTTACAGGCACTGATGTACAGGAAGTCCTTCTGATCTTTCACCAGGTTAAGGTATCCCCTCCTTTACGCCAAAAGAGGGACTGATATGTCCTTGAACTGGACTGTTTAACTTTTTTTTTTTTTTTTTTTTAAACAAGAAACATTTTTATTAAATTATCACTTATGATATAGATAATCATACATTTATATAAATAAAAATAAACCGACACAATCTCAGTTTCAAACATTATGCATTACAAACCTTGCCGACACAACTGCAGCTGGAAACATTATGCATCAGTTATAATTTATCCAAAAGGCGCACACCCAGCCAACAGAGCACAGGACCAGCGTAAAAATATAAAGTAACACACCAAACTGCATAAAATGCTGGTACCTATGTGGCACAAAATCCAAGAATCATCAAAATGGTGTTGAACATGAAGATAGTCAAGGACACAGTTCAATGGTATAAAAGGTTCCCTTTAATCACAAGTAAGCGCTTTCACCCGTAGGCTTCTTCAGACTTATACACTACATAACACACCTTCAAGATTTAAATAACCCTCCAAACAATTTCATTGGACAATTTCTCAATATGCAGTAAACAAACAACTGTCTTGGTGTAGAGCGCAAATACAATGGCAACAAAGCAAAAATATAAGATAAAATATTTAAAACATTAAAAACTTCTTAATGATCATATAATATATCTAAAATATATATCAGGTGCAAATAAAATACTTAAAATCAAATACATAAACTATATACTATTAAAGAAACACATCAACAGACTTGTGCAGTACAACAAACAGCAATTATAATAATCTAATAAAAATATAATAAATAAGATTATATTATAACTGCTCTTAAACCTACACTTTCAATTTAAGCCTCCTGTTTCTTAGGAAAGGCTTAATCTGTATTTTGTCATTCAACCCCGGTATTTGATCAGCTTTGCACCTAATAATCCATTTTAGTTCACATTCTAAAGTGTAATTAATAATGTCACCCCCTCTAGGATTAACATCTAACTTTTGTAGAACGCTGAACTTAAAGGTATGGCTAGAACCCAGATCTCTATGGTGTTTAGCCAATGCATTAAAATCAGAACCTATTCTGATGTGATAAATATGCTCTCTGATGCGTTCCTTCAGGGATCTATTAGTTTTTCCAATGTAGAATGCAGGGCATGCCTCACATCTAGCTAAATATATAACGTCCCTACTGTTACAGTTTGTCACAGTATTAAAGCGGAAAGTTTGCTTTATAATCGGATGTGTAAACGTAATACCATCATGGATGTATATACACTGGTTACATTTACCACATGGTACAGTGTTAAAGTCACTTCTAACCATCCCTTTCCTTTCTGAATGATTCCTGGGTTTACATAATAACCTTCTTAGGTTTGGTTTATTTTTCAAAAAATACATTAGGTTTAGGGCCTACAATCTTACCAATGTCATTATCTAATAATAAAATATCCCAATTTTTAGCCATGAGTTGTTTTAAATATAATGCATCTTTTGTAAAAAACATGGGAGCCCTGAGATCACGTGTGATGGGTGTACCACTGGTGTCAAAGGGACTTAACCATTCTGAAAAATAGGGTTTCGCTGTTGTATTCCTTAATTCATTAACTTCTAATATAGTCTGTTCAACCATCTCTCTATTGTAACCTCTTTCTGTCAACTTAGTTCTCAAACCATCCAGTTCTTTCATATAGCCTTCAGTTGTCGGGTTAAGTCTAGAGGCCCTCATTATCTGTCCTTTCATCACATTGCTAAAGACAAAACTGGGGTGCATGCTATTCCTATGAAGCAGTGTGTTTCTATGACAGAGTTTCCTATGGATGGAAGTATTAAGTAGTCCATTGCTAAGCCTATTAATAGCTACATCTAAATAGGAAATCTCATTCATTGAGTAATTCAAAGTGAACTTCAAAAAACTCGTGGAATTATTCATTAATTCAACCACTTCCAAAAGTGTATTAACATCACCAAGCCAAATAAAGAAAAGGTCATCTACAAACCTTCGATATATACCCACAAACTTCTGAAACAAATCTAACTTAAAGAGAACTTTTTCTTCCCAACATGCCATAACTAGGTTGGCGTAGCTATTGGCACAGGAGGTGCCCATAGCTACGCCATCCCTCTGTAAGAATATCTCATTACCAAACATAAAAATGTTATTCATCAGGATAGTTTCTAAAAAAAGAGTTATCAAATCAATTTTCTGAGGTGGGAAATCAGAATGATTTCTTAAATAATCCTGTATATATTGGATCCCCACATCATTGGGGATGACAGTAAACAAACTGACTACGTCTAAAGTAACCAAAATGTACGGTGAACTATCATCTAACCTACTAGTATAGGAATATAAATCGAGCAAAAACTGCTTGCTATCTCTCAGTATGGTACTATTCCCATCAACCATAGGTCTTAAATGATACTCCGTAAAAATAGATAATGGTTCCGTGATCCAACCTTGGCCTGCCACTATTGGTCTCATAGGGGGCTTCAACTGCGACTTATGGACCTTAGGTAGTGTAGGTTTAAGAGCAGTTATAATATAATCTTATTTATTATATTTTTATTAGATTATTATAATTGCTGTTTGTTGTACTGCACAAGTTTGTTGATGTGTTTCTTTAATAGTATATAGTTTATGTATTTGATTTTAAGTATTTTATTTGCACCTGATATATATTTTAGATATATTATATGATCATTAAGAAGTTTTTAATGTTTTAAATATTTTATCTTATATTTTTGCTTTGTTGCCATTGTATTTGCGCTCTACACCAAGGCAGTTGTTTGTTTACTGCATATTGAGAAATTGTCCAATGAAATTGTTTGGAGGGTTATTTAAATCTTGAAGGTGTGTTATGTAGTGTATAAGTCTGAAGAAGCCTACGGGTGAAAGCGCTTACTTGTGATTAAAGGGAACCTTTTATACCATTGAACTGTGTCCTTGACTATCTTCACGTTCAACACCATTTTGATGATTCTTGGATTTTGTGCCACATAGGTACCAGCATTTTATGCAGTTATAATATATCCAGTCATTGTTAGTCAATCATTACTTAGTTCATTCAAATCATGCCTTCTTTTAAACCTTGTTCCCCCACTGCATATACAGATCCCACAATTCCCATTTTTCCTATGTAATTTGCGCCTACCCTTTTCTAAAGATCCTAATTCCAGTTGTTTTATCTCTGTTACTATCTAGTAAAGTTGGTTTAGACTTTGATTTCCATTTTCTTGTAATTGTTTTTTTTTGGCAGCCATCATAATTAGACCCAGCAAGGCCTTACTATGTTTATGCAATTCCAATTCTGTACCATAACTCAAAAAAATGTCTTCAGTTACATCAATTTGCTCACCCAGTATCTCCAACAGAGCATTCTGCAGGGAATCTTTAAAGTCTGCCAACTCATTACACTCCCAGAAAATATGTTACCGGTTACCTCTTTCTTTCCCATCACACCTCCAACATTTGCTGTCTACCTGAGGAGAAATTCTTTGGAGTCTTCTTAGGATATAAAAATACCTATGTAAACCCTTCCAACCAAATATCTTAAATATTCTAGACTTTGTTACATATTTTGGAGATATACATAATTGTTTATTTGTGAATTGCTTATCCTATCTCTCTTCCAAATCATTTCTAACCTCCTCTGATTCTTGTAGTTATGCAATATTTTATATACTGTACTAATTATTCATTTTACCTTTCCTTTCTAGTTATTTGCTTCCAGTACCTTGGTTCCTTTGCCAGTTTTCTCCAGTAAATTCAGCCCCCTCTTGCCTATTGTCTTTATCCCTAATTGCAGTCTTCCCTATCAACAGAATCTCTTTTCTCCATTCCCATATTGGCTTAACTCTTAGAATACTTTCAGGTACTTTATGAATACAATATTCTGTATGATTATTGTTATTCTCTTTAAAGGTCTGCATCAAAAATCCAGTCTCTCCTTGTTTCATCATCATCTCTTTCCACATTGAATTATAGTTTTCTGTTTGTGCTACGTATAGGAGCCTTAACTGTATTGCTCTGAAATAGTCCTTCAAATCAGGTGATCCCAATCTGCCCTGTTCTATTGGAAGAATAAGCTTATCCCAGTTGATTCTTGCCTTCTTTCCCTCCTAGATAAAAACTTTCAGCTCTTTATTCATTGTTTTCCACAACTTTTCTGCCTGACCTGTGTATAAGACTAAAGGGACTAAAAACATTTTAACTGCTTGTATCTTATTATCCATATCCATATACCACAGCTTCCATTTTCTCAGTTTTTTTAATATATTTTGTATAGTCTCTTCCCACATATCCTTAGCTGCCACACCACAATCATTTCTAATCTATACTCCAAAATACTTAGTTTTATCTTGTCCCCATAAGTATGGATACAGCTGAACCAATTTGTATGTAGCTACATAATTTACTGCTATTGCATTTGTTTTAGCTTCATTAATTTTGTATCCAGAAAGGTTCTGAAACTGTCTCAATATATTCCACAACCAAGGGAGCCCGCAGGATTTTTTGCAGGGGGGGTGCAAACCCAGAGCCCCCCCACACACACAGCCCCACCCCTCCACCCATGGAGCCCCCCCCCCATGCAGCCATTACAGGGTCCCATTACTTGGCTATTTCTCCCCAGTTGCCATAAACACTGTTCAAAATTCTCAGTGTGCATACTGTTTTATGCTTTACTTCTACAATGATTACAGATATCTGGATTTAATTAGGAATCAGGAATTTTTTTTTTACATACCCCATGTTACCATGTACATTGCAACTAACTCAAGGGAACTTTTAGCTGGCAGCCCTTTTGGATTCTGATCAAGAAGGCTTGGCTGTTCAGTTCTCTACACTGGAATAATTTCTCATTCATTGCTAATCATTTTATTTACTTGGGTTCTAACACAGTTTTCCTTTTTACGTACCATAAAGACAAGGTATTTGTTTTACCTCAAAATACTTCCTCTTGTTTTATTTATTTATTTATAAGTGACTTAGAAACAGCTACTGGGGAATAATGTTCATTAGCTCAGTATTTCTCATGTAGGACACTAAACTGAGTCCCATGAGCCTGTTCAGATTATACAGATCAGTTTATAACACTAGTGTTCTTTGGCTTCCAAGATTAACTCTCAGCAACACAAGTTGCTGTTTAAATAAAAGCTGGCATTCTGTGCTCTGAATGCACGACACATTATAGCTGTATTTAACTTTAAAACTGTGGGCAGTCACTAAATTATGTATATCTTTTAATTAATGCTTAATCAAGCATTTCTTCATAATCCCAACATTGACACAGTTGCAAATCATCACTTCATCTTTTTAAAGACAATTCCAATAGCCCTAATATATGCACGTTATTAATTCTTTTTTCAAGATTAGTTTTATTGATTGGGCGAGGGAAATTCTGGGTGTTTTCTGCTTTTGTGTGGTTGACCCTTAGTTATATGAAACTGGGTCTGCATTATTAGTGATGTGAACAACTTCATTATATGCTTAACTAAAAGCTTTAGACCTTTTTTTCTTCTTGACACAGCCATTACAGTATCCTTTCTGTTACTGTGATAAACAAGAGTAGCCATGCATAAGAAGTATACAGATTTATACATATGATTATAATATATACACATTGTATTAATTATAAAATAAAATAATTTAATTATATCCCTTCTATAATACAGCACCCACTTGTTAGACTGTGTTTTAAATTTATAATTTTGAATGTTTTTCCAGCAAGCAACGAAACAAAAATATATGAACCAATAATGACAAACTACCAAATTCAGAACATTTCAACCATAAAAGGTCACTTAAACTAAACTTCTGTCATTACAATCCAATGTCAGTCAGTATGTACAATCTCTGCAGAAATAAAAGTCATCTGAATAATTCCACATTAAAGAGATCTGAAACTAATGAAGAGGTTGTTGCTAGAAAACAACTTTATATTTCAGTGTTTCATCTACAAATTCAGTGCCTACTGCCCTTATAGAATAAATTGCTCATGCTACATTAAAAAAAATGGTAAACTGGTATCTTGCAATAGGGAATGGATGGCAAGCTGAAAAACAGTTTCATAGTTACTAGGCATTTCCTCCAAAGGAGGACATACTCAGGACTGCAGCACTCCATCTCCTTAAAATACAAATCTACATGCTGTGGGAGTAGAACCTGTAGCCCTCTACATCAAGATGCAAGTATGCTACCTGCTGTCCTACTAACACTGCTTTAAAATTCTATATGACAATAGTGATACCATTTGCTGAACAAAACAGTTGTACATTTTAAGCAAACTTAGCATGAGCAGCAGTAAACTTATCTTCCCTTGAAGCTCACAATTCCTTAAAAATGCACTTGAAAATAAATTCCACCTGCCGACTTTAACTAGGGCATTTCACTCTCTGTCACCCCCCCCCCAATCTTCTTAGTGCAAGAAATCTGGACAAAGCCTAAAATAAACAGGGACAGATTATAAATATTGCCCTCATGAACTTAGAAAATTGGTAAAAATAACAGAATTTGTTAGTATGCATTTTTCTAAAGGATATGACATCTAAAACTCAAACGTCTTACTATTTAGCAACTTCAATCCTTTTAAGAGGAATATGGGGCAAAAATCTGGACGTTCTGCAAAAACCTGAACAGCTGAGGGGTATGCTACCTCACTCTTATACATACATACATACATACACACACACACACACACACACACACACACACACACACACACACACACACACACACACACACACACACACACACTCACAAAGGCCCCAAACTAGGGACACATTTAGAAAGTAGCTAGAACAGAATTTGTGTTAATATCCTTCAGAAAATGCATTCTAAGTCTGAAACTCCAATGCATGTCATTATTTAGTAACTTTAATCCTTAGCTCATCTCAGTGATTTGTTAAAAACAGAATTTTTATGATGAACAGACCAAAAATATAAGGCAAAAATCTAGACATTTTAAGGATACTAAAAAAAACAAATATAAATGACTGCAATCTTTGGTTTTGCTTTTGATTGAGACAATTCATCATGCATGCAGAATAGGTCCTGCTCTGCTGATGGAAGACAAGATTTGCTATAGGGCTGCAGTAGAAATGGTGCTTGAAATCTATACTCTTGAGCATTACTTACTGGGAGAGCAGTTATGGAAGTCTTTTTTTTTTTTTACACCATCCCCACGTTTTGCTATGCAATTCAACAAACACGTTTTTTGTGTGCATTTTCAGTTTCATATAGCTGTTTTAACAAGTTGCCTAGCAAAGGCAATGAGGCTTTGAAAGCCTATTTAAGATGTCTGTCTTTGTCAAATAAAAAGATTAAGCACCACATTTTTCCTCTGAACTGACAAGAACAAATAAAAATATTGCACATAATTATCACACCCCACCTAATTTTACCACATTTTTAGAACAAATAGTGGCCTGTTTCACTGGTTTGAAAAGCAGTGAATCATCACTTTCTGCTGATTTTTCCCCCTTTACTAAGTTTTTGTGTCTTTCGGCTTTTCCCGGTTAGGGGTCGCCACAGCAGAAATCCGGTCCACTAATGATTGGTAGTTGATTTTTATGTGCCGAGTTACCAGCTCTGATGCACAACCTGCTAGTGAAATAAATAGATACATCCCAAAAGCTGCATATAACTTAAAGGAAACAAGGGCTGCCTACTTCATCCCAGTTTTAACTAGGGGTCATTAAGGAACATTCACTATGTAGTGATTTTTCAGGGATCTCTTTCAGATTCCTTCAGGTAAAAGAAATGAGGACTTTTATAGCATGCACTTAGTTATCAGTTCTTCATAAATGTTAATGTGGTCTTGAGTATGTATGAGTGTGACCACATCATTACATGAAAGTATGAGGGACTGGTACATATATATATATATATATATATATATATATATATATATATATATATATTCTTCTTTCGGCTTTTCCTGGTTAGGGGACGCCACAGCGGAACTCCGGTCCACTAACGATTGGCAGTAGATCTTTATGGTGCCGAGGTGCCAGCCCGCCACCCAACCTTCAATGAAGGCAGGCCCATTCACGCATGTCTTTCGAATGCCACTCGACTGCGGGGAGGACATGCAGACTCCACACAGAAGGTGCTCCAGCCAAGAATCGAAAGGGTGAACCTCTTGCTGTGAGGTGACAATGCTACCGCTGCACTACCGCGGCTCTATATATGTTTGTGGATAAGAGTGTGTGTGTGTGTGTGTGTGTGTGTGTGTGTGTGTGTGTGTGTGTGTGTGTTACATAACGCATACACACCCTTACCTACTTCTTACATCCACACACCCCTACCTATTTCTTACACACACTTCTTAAACACTTAAAACACACAAACACACACCTACCTCTCACTTGTACATTCAACCTTAATAAATGCCAATAGCATCTTCTCCCACTTCTCTGAAACATAAATCATGGCTTAAAAACAATGATCCCAATTTACACACCTTCTCCCTACCTGCAATCTCTCCTATGATCCCAACAAAGTAGGGAGTGGAACAATGCCCATCTTAATCCTAAAATTATTGTCAAAGACAATGCCACCTTGGACTCCAGTCTCAACTGGATACTTTTAAAGTTCTACTGATTTAAAAACAAGCCACTCCTACTTGCCATCACTTAGGTTCTGCCCCCTTCTCTCAGCAATTCAAACCTGACATCATAATCTCAGCTTCACCAAAGCATAACTCATTCTTAAAGTCATTTCAACCTCTCTTAAGCATAAATAACATGCCCAGATTCCTTCCTGATCTTGGTCTTATTCAATTACTTGCTGAGACAACACGACTTAATCTATATTCTAACCACCACTCCCTCCTCGATTTTCTAATTATTAACAATTCCACCATAACCATTCATTCCCACTTTCAGTGATTGTCTGCCTTCAAACCTGGTAATAAAACTCTAAAAAATAATCAATTAAATAAAACTCATTCAGACCAAATTAAAATCACATCTCTTCTCTATGAACATGTCTCTCTCACTTTTTTCTCAACACCCCAGCAAGACAGCCACACCCTAACTCATCTTCAGCTTCAAGAGAAATTATTTTCCCTAACTAATATTATCCAAACACAAAAAACTGTCTGGCTGACAAATGGGCTTAAGCACCTTCTGAAGTTCAGATATGGATTGTAGCACAACTAGAATCACAATGTAATCCCTCAGACTAAGGAACAGTTTGTCACATTGCATAATCTTTCCAAGCAATCTTTATGCAGGCATAAAATTAGGCAACCTAATTTTAAACAGTCTTCCACACTGCGGAAACTTAAATGTTTTTGGCAGGAGGTAAACTATCAAACTATAGCATGTCTCCTGATAATCTATACTGAGCTGAAGGCCAATCTGCCTCAACTCAGACTATTCTACTCCTTCCAGTCAGTTACCCCCCATCCTCACAAATTCATAGCACCCATTCTGCTTTAAACAGATAAGCTGCAAACCCGTTGAACCCCTGCTGGACACATTCATCTAAATGCCACCAGAGGACCTGACCATCTTAATCATAGATTTATATGCTACTGCAAATATTACCTTACCATTCCTCTACTTGAACTATATAATGTCTATATAACTAAAAATGTTCTCCATCTGGAAAACAGCATTAGTGAAACTGCTGCCAAAACAAGCAAAGCCTGTAAATGCCTCACAACCATGTCTTATTTTACATATTTTTAGTAAAATTTGGAAAAAGATTATACAATCTTCTCTACTTAAAGCAACATGGCTTTTGGAGAGGCACAGCTAGCCACCCAGTGGTGTAAACTATGGCTCTAGGTGATTGTCACTGTTTTTAAGTGACATTCCAACCCCATGTGCAAAATAGGAAAAAAGACAATGTGGATGGATGGATGGATGGATGGATGGATGGATGGATGGATGGATGGATGGATGAAAGGAACACTATCATGATCCTCTATGAACCTTAACAGATGGGAAATTTCCAATCACGAACAAAGGCAAGCTTACTTGCCTACTTACTTTTCTTTGTTTTTATAAATGACCTACCAGATGACCTCTCATTTTTATATCCGATTTTGTACACAGATGTGGTTTTCTATAGATCCAGCCTTTCTCACTTTCTTCGAAAATCCATAATAAATGTCCAAACCAAGTAAGCAAACTTGTACTCAACGTTTATTTAAGCCACAAAGTCTCTGTTTAGCTTTTCGTCGGTGACACCTCACCAACTTCCTCAGAACAGGAAATAAACACATTCAACACATCCTGTTTAAATACTACAGTATAACTCCCTACTATGCCACACTGCCACCTGTGGTCGGAATGCAAAATTTCAATATATTAAAAAGAAAATACAAAAAGGCACAAGACTATTTAAAAACATATGTAAATATAAAACACCCCCTTAACGATATAGGATTAAAAAACAATAAGTCAATAGCCAAACAGGCTTGACTTGGAAAAAAGAACCCAGAAATATGTATTAAAATAAAATAAAATAAATAACTCACTTCATGGTTAATAAATTGGACCCATGATGGAGCAATGCATGTGCAAAAAAAAATGTTTTAAATTTTTAAAAACAAAGGCTACTGAAAAACATGTATCATAATTTTGCACATTAACGTATGAAATAGCAAAACTATCTTATCAAACTTTTCAATTTCAAAACACAGGAAATTGACAACATGCTGTTCAAACCTGGAAAATGGTATGCTTCCAACCTCAATTGCCAAAGCAATTCTCTGAGTTCCAACAAATAGGAAACTGGGCGCCCCCCTGTTATCATGCACAATCTGATCAATCACTGTGAAGCTAAACCCATGATGTTAAGTTGTCTATCTCGCCTTTATTCTTGCTGGATGGGTTCGGAGCCGACCTCGGCTCCGACTCGGCCACTCTAAAAGCTCGAGAGTTGGTTCCACCGGCTCGAGGCTCCCCTTATATCCCACAATGCTAGGCGTGAGTTACCTCAGATCTCGTTTGCCGCTACAGCGATCGAGGTGTGTTTTCTACCGGCTCCAGGTTAGTGAAAGTTAGACTAGTTTAAATTCTTTAGACTTAAGCTAGCTTAGTGTATTTTTCTTTCCCCTTAGTGTAGTGGATATTATCCCTTCTACCTTTTATCCAGCCCCCTTTTTTTCTAAAGAACTTATAGTTCTTTCCCTAAGGCCTTCGGGCCCTTCCTTCCCTATCCTTAGGGTGTGTATGTGTTTGATTAGGGAGTTTTAACTTAACTTACCTTTAGTTTAAATAATTCCCTTTGAACCCCTATCAGTGTAATCTGTGTGTGTGTGTTTTCTGTGTGTGATTACACTTCGGTTCCTTGAGTATGTCCAAGGATACAAAGGTCTCAGGCTTCAAGAAGTGTGACTCGTGCTGTCAGAAAATGTCTCTGACAGATGGTCACACTTCTTGTGTGTATTGCCTGGGACCTTTACACCTGCAGGACTCTTGTGCTGTATGCCATGGCTTCAGCCCTAGAGTCCTGCAGGAGAGAAAAAATAAACTCATTTTGAGGGGTTTGATTAAGCCTGAAGGTTCCCTTTCTGTGTCATCGGGGAAACCTTCTAAGGCTTCCAAGACCTCGGCTCCAGCTTCAGAGTCGAGGCCTAAGGCTTCGAAGCCTACTGCTTCATCGGCTCCGTCTGGAGCCGATGAGTCTTTGACTGCAGTATCTGTGGTTTCCTCGGCTCCGGCCGGAGCCGAGGCATTAGAGATTCCTGGGTCGGCTCCGATCAGACCATCGGAGCCGACATCTAGAAAGAGATCGAGGTCACCGTCCCTTGGCTCCGTTCATTTGGCTCCAGCGTCTCCCCTGCTGTCTGAACGGAGCCACAGATCTCACTCCTCCAGGTCATCGAGGCTCTCAGATCACGACCTCCAGAGGGTAGTGAGTAGACTTTTGAAGTCCGAGGCACTGGCCCAAATGCTCCAGAGTCCGACTCATCAGTCGATGCCTCAACTTGTTCCAATAAATATTCCTCCTCCGACTCCTTTGAGCTCAGAGCCGGGGCGTCTCGGGACTGAGACTGTGGTAGCGTCGGAGCCGATACAATTGTCTTCAGCTCCGTCGTCGGCTCCGATTTCTTCTTTTGAAGAATCTCGGCGCCGGGCTTCCCTCGTCGGCTCCGAGGGGGTGAGTGGCATCGGACCCTTGTCCGACCCCCCTCTCCCTCTCGGTGCTTCGGCGCTGGTGAGTTCGGCTCCGACATCGGCCTTGGAGCCATCTCTGTTGGTGCCGAGGGAGGTTCTCAGCTTCTCAGAGCGGGGACCTCTGGCTCTGCCGGACAGGGGTGCGTTCGAGGTCATGCGGAGTGTGTTGGAACCTTGTTCGACTCCACAGTCGGCTCCGTCCGCCCCTCCCTCTTCGGTGCCTTTGGTTATGTCGACTCACTCCCTCATCCCAGACCGCAGAGAGCCAGCTCCTCAAGAATCCCCTGTGGGGATCTCATCCTCTTCCGAGGCCTCCCCTGAATTGGCAGGGGAGCCCCCTAGGAAGAGAAAGTGTAAGAGGAAGCACATAGACTCACCTGAGTCTGTCACCTCTGACACAGATTTAGAGGATTCGAGGGTTCCCCACGTTCCCCTTCTGAAGATGTCTCTTTCGCAGACATTCTAGAGATCCTGAAACAGAGGGGAAATTGGCCAGCCCTTAACCCTTCGGAGGATGAATCTGTGTATCTTGAGGCGTTTGGCTCTCGCCCTTCCACCTCCTGGGTGTCCCCCTTTGATCCCCTCATGCAGGTGGTTGCAAAGAAGGCCTGAACGGCTCCTGATTCAGTGGACCCTACCCCCAGGAGACCTTCCAAATTTATAACAGCACCAACCGACAAGCAATTTCTCACAAAAGGTGTTTCTGTGGATGCTATGGTGGTAGCTGCTGCCACCAAGAAGGAACTAGCTGATCCTTCAGTGCCTGTTCATTCCCCTAACAAAGAATCTAGGTCTATGGACAGGTGCGGAAGCGGATGTTCTCGTCAGCGACCTTTGCTATGCGTTCGCTGAACTACCTATGCCATTTTACTCGTCTTCAAAGAGACTTGATCAAAGAAGTGAGTGACATGTTGAAGGATCCTACGGCTGCGGGTTTTCAAGACAAGATGAACACTCAGCTGGCTACCCTGAACTCCATAGCTAACTCCTCCATGCACCTCCTTTCTTATGCGGCTGATGGAGCGAGCAGGGCGCAGGGACAGGTGTGGCCTTACGCAGGCATGCCTGGATGCAGCTATGCAACTTTGCGGACCCCTTTAAAACGTCATTCACTAATTCCCCGTTTGATGGATCATCTCTTTTGGTCCTCAAGTGAAAGAAACCTTGACTAGGTGCGAGACAGATGGCAAGACTCTTTCTGCCGCCGGAGTCCATTTTTCTACTCCTTCTAGGCCTTACCCCAAAGGCCAGAAAAGTGGGAAAATGTGGTTCCAAACAATCTCAAGGGACTTCGCCTGACGACAGAGTCGGTTCCCCGCCAGAGGCAGAGGGGAACAACAATGGTAGACATTGCCCTAGAGGCAGGGGGTCCAGAGAACCAGGGCAATCGAGAAGCCTTCTCTGATAAGCCCTTTCAGCATCCCTGAGGTGTTGCCCGACTGCCCACCTTCGGAGGCAGTCGGGAAGATTGTCACTGTACCCAGAAGCCTGGCTATCCCTGACTCAAGACAAATGGGTACAGTCCATCATTTCCGAGGCTATTCCATTCCCTTCTTCGCATTCCAAACCAATCAAAAAATCCCTTCCAGATGTTCCACCGCTCAAAGGGATCTTGCAGCTTTGGAAATTTCAAAGCTGCTTGCAAAAGAGCAATTCAGCCAGTTCCAGCAGACCAGCAAGGATCCGGAATCTACTCCAGGTTCTTTTTAGTTCCAAAGAAAACAGGGGACTGGAGACCAATTTTGGATCTCAGTATCTTGAACAAGTCAGTCAAGAAAACAAGATTTCGGATGGTCACGCTGCAGTCCATCCTTCCCCTATTGGGAAAGGGAAACTGGATGTGCTCTATAGACCTTCAGGATGCGTACTATCACATAAAAATGAACAGACGCTCCAGAAGATTCCTCCGCTTCAGGCTGGGAAGCAGTCATTTTCAATTCAGGGCCCTGCCCTTTGGTCTCACCACTGCCACCCGGTGTTTACCAAATGCATGGCAGTGGTAGCTTCTCACCTGAGACGTCAAGGATTCCAGGTGTTTCCATATTTGGACGACTGGCTCCTCACAGCTCCCACCAAGCATCTTCTTCTATTGGCCAGGGACTACACCTTTCGCATTTGTCAAAATTTAGGCATTTCAATAAATTGCGAAAAGTCTGTTTTGTCGCCTTGTCGTACTATTACCTTCATAGACGCAAATCTAGACACAGTCAACATGTCTGCGAGACTAACAGATCAGAGAATAACAGACATACACAAACTGGTCTCGCTCCTCTTCAGCAGCAACAGAATCAAAGCCAGGTTAGTTCTGAAAGTGTTGGGGATTATGGCGGCTGCCATACCTCTGCTTCCATTAGCCAGATTCCACATGAGAATCCTTCAATGGATGCTCTTTACGCAATGGTCATACCAGCAACTTCCGATGTCCCACACCATTATGATTACGCAAACATGCAGAAATCATCTTCTGTGGTGGATGTCTTCCCCTCAGCTCTTATTGGGAAGACCCTTTGTCCCTTCCCCTCCGGTTGCTACTCTGACAACGGACGCCTCCCTGATCGGGTGGGGGGGCATTATCAGGGCAGAACTGTCCAGGGAACATGGCAACCAGACGAATGCCACTTGCACATAAATGTTCTAGAGATGAGAGCAGTGCTTTTAGCGTTGCAAGCCCTTCAAGACTCTCTTCCCTTGGAAACAATAGCAATCCAGACGGACAATATGTCTGTAGTGTGGTATATCAACAAACAAGGCAGAACCAGGTCCTACCCCCTGTGTCGAGAAGCACTCAGACTGTGGCAATGGGCGATTTCTTCTCAGCGGTTTCTGATAGCAACGCACATCCCCGGGAAGTCCAATCAAATCGCGGACAAGTTGAGCAGAGCTATCCTCATGCCTCATGAGTGGTCTCTGAAAGACTCTGTTGTGAGAGAAATTTTTCTCAAGTGGGGTCAACCTTGCTGCGACCTTTTTGCTACTCCCCAAAACAGCAAGTGCAGAGATTATTTCACCCTATTCCCTTTACCAGGCCAGCCCAGCAGAGACGCTCTAGTCCAAGTTTGGCCCGGGGACTTCTGTATGCATTTCCTCCCTTCCCACTAATCTCTCAAGTGATACAGAAAGCTATCGCTCAGAAGGCCTCGTTGATCCTCATTGCTCCTTACTGGCCTCGACAGGTTTGGTTCCCCTTTCTACATCATTTTCTGTTGGAGCAACCTTGGCATCTGGACCTAGTTCCAGATCTTTTGATCCATCAGTCGGGTCAGTTTCATCGCTCCCTTCCCTCTCTGAACCTCACTGCTTGGTTCCTCCAATTCCAACCTTAGCTAGGCTTCCTCAAATATCTCACTCTGTCCGAGATATTTTGATAGCTTCCCATAAATCTTCCACTCGAAAGATTTATTTGAGTAAGTGGAAACGTTTCGCCTATTGGGCTCAAGGAAGGGACATAGATCCTTTCACTGCTTCCATCCAAATGGTCCTTGATTTTCTAGCTGAACTCTTCCATGCAGGTTCATCTCCTTCTACTCTTAAAGTTCAATTGGCAGCTATTTCTAACTTTCATGTGGGCATTTCAGAGTCTGCCATAATGTCCCACAAGCTTTGCAAAGCCTTTTTGAAGGGAGTTTTCTACTCAGACCTCCTATAAGAAATCCTCCTCCTCCTTGGGACCTAAATTTAGTTCTTAGTTCTTTGATTCTTTCCCCTTTCGAACCTGCAGCCTCCTGTTCTTTAAAATTGCTATCATGGAAGACACTCTTTCTGGTAGCTATTACTTCAACTAGAAGAGTTTCAGAACTTCATGCACTCAGCTGTCGACCTCCTTATCTGTTGTTCCATAAGGACAGGGTATCTTCTGAACCAACCCGTCTTTTTACCTAAGATAGCCTCGGCGTCTAACCTAAATCAAAGCATTGACCCCCTGTGTTTTTTCCAGAATATTCTAACAGGTCTGAACAAAAATTGCATTGGCTAGATGTTCATCATCAGTTAAGGTACTATTTGGATAGAACCAAACAATTCAGAAAATCTGACCAGCTGTTTGTCTCTTATGCAGAAGGCAGAAAGGGACTTTCAGTTTCAAAGGTATCATTATCTAGATGGCTAACATCTCTGATTTCCCTTGTTTATGAAATTAGACACCAAAAGCTGCCTAACAAACCTAAAGCCCATTCTACCAGAGCTTTGGCTACTTCTATAGCCTTCCAAGACAGACTGCCTATTGACACCATTTGTGCAGCGGCTACTTGGGCTACTCCTCACACTTTCATTTCTCATTATAAGTTGGCTTTAGCTTCTAGGCATAGAGCTAACTTTGGTTCCACTGTTCTCAAGAGTCTGTTCCGTTAGGCCACCCGGGACAAGGTGCTAGGGACGCGGTCCCATCCAGCAAGAATGAAGGCAAGATAGACAACTTAACATATAGAAGTTATGTTCTTACCATAATGTTCCATGTTAGTTGTCTTCTTCTCGCCTTCTTCTTGCGTCCCACCCTCCTTCCCCCTGGCCTGGACAGACCTAGAGGAGTTTTGATTGTGACCTCTCTTTCTACCACCTCTTTACTTTAGGTATATGCTGCTGTGCATATTTTCCTGGATCAGGATGTAGGTCACCCTTCTCTTCTCCCTGGTTTATAGAGGTGGACTTTGTTTATAGTTATTCTGTTACTATTATAAGCTGGGCCTAGCTTACAAACGAGATCTGAGGTAACTCACGCCTAGCATTGTGGGATATAAGGGGAGCCTCGAGCCGGTGGAACCAACTCTCGAGCTTTTAGAGTGGCCGAGTCGGAGCCGAGGTCGGCTCCGAACCCATCCAGCAAGAAGAAGGCGAGAAGAAGACAACTAACATGGAATGTTATGGTAAGAACATAACTTCTATTTCCGGGCACTCGGTAATGTGTTTAGCAAGTGCATTAGCCATTTTCTCTTTCTTAATGGCATAAAGATGTTCATATAGGCAGTTTCCTGTCAGTTTTCCCTATATAGAAAGCCGGACATGTAGAACACTGGGCCAGGTAAACCACATGTGTGCTGGCACAGTTGAACCTCCCCTGGATTTTGTACTTTCTCTCTCTGATCGCAAAATAAGTTCCCGCTTTCACATATTGGCAGTATCTGCACATGTTGCATTTGAACATGCCCGAACGTGCCTGAGTAGGTCTAGGTTTCCTTTCAAGGATGTTTTTTAAATTGGAACCTCTCTTGTAAATGACTTGAGGATTTAACCCTAAAGCTGAAGGACCTTGATTGTCTGGTGTAAGTAAACACCAATTCTTCATCATAATAGAAGCAATAGCCCCCGCATCCAAACTGTAAGTAGTGATGAAGCTGCAGGCATAAGTAGATCTAATCCGGGTATCGTCAACTAACACACCTTGATCTGCAATAGACTGGCCCAAAATGGGGAGATATACTCCATTCTCCCTCTTGCGACTTACCTCATTACAGAGGTCTGAAATCAGATGGCCGGGATAATCCCTATTCAAAAAGAGGTCTGTGATAAACTCACATTCCTTTAAGAAATCACTGTCCCCCGTGTCACCATCCTGGTCGGCCAGACCAGTTGGCCCTTGACTATCAACCTCTTCTGATGAAAGGGGTGGTTGCTTTCAAAGTGCAAATATGAGTTTGAAAAAGTAGGTTTGCGATGGATGTTGGCCATATAGCAACCCCTGTAGTTATCCTTAGACAGATCAACGTCCAAATAAGCAATTTTCTCCATGGAAAAGTTAGAGGTGAACCTAAGGAATTCAGTATATGTATTAAAGCATTCCAGAATGGAGTTTGCTACTTCCCTCCCCCCTTGGAGAATGATGAAAATATCGTCCAAAAATTGGGTATACAATAGGACTTTAGGAAAGACAAACTCTTTCTCCCAGAATGCCATCACCAAATTTGAAATGCTGGCCCCAAAAGGGGACTCCATGGGCACCCCTATCCTTTGATGGAACCATCGGTTGTTGAAGGAGAAATAATTGCATGTAAGAACTATGTCTAAGAGTTCTCTGACCATCAAAATTTCTTTGGAAGGAGCTTGTTTTGAAATCAAAATCGCTTGAATCCATTCCAATGCTACTGAGTGGGGGATAGAGGAATACAAGTCTATCACATCAATAGTGAGGAAGTGATTCTTGGTTTTGAATGGAATCCGGTTCACTTTGCCTAAAAAAGACCAAGAATCCTTTGAGATGTGCTCCTCACTGATGACATACTTTTTCAAGATAGTGTCCACAACCTTGGCTCCAGCATACGTCATACTCCCCCTAGCGCTGACCAACTGGCGCATGGGGGGATCCAACATATTCTTATGGATCTTAGGGTTACCAAATAAAGCTGGAATCTTGGGGTTGGATATAGAAATATAATTGAACACATCCAAGTCTATCACCCCATTGATAAATATGTCATCATAATAAGAATGGACACGTGATATGTTGATGTTCAACTCATTTTTAGATACCTCATCATACGTCTCAGAGGCCAGAATAGCTTCCATTCTCTTAATATAATCCTCCACATCCATAGCCACTAGACCTCCCCCTTTGTCCGGCTGCATCTCTCTGACCCCTGAGTGACATAACAGTTCAAGCAAAGCCAATTCCTCCTTGGTAGGATTAAAGCCAACATTCTTCTTGGTTTTGAGAGTAGCACGAATGTCCAGGTCACATAGTTGATCAAAGACATTGACTGAAGGAAGCAGGGGTGGATTAAAGGTGCTGGGAATGGAAAAAAGCCTTTGGAGAAGAAAACTGGTCCCCTAGTAGGAGATGTAAATTCAGTTTCCTGGTAAACAATTTTAGGTCAACCAATGTGTTAGCCAAATTGGCCCTGCGGGCCGGTACAAGCGATAGGCCCTTAGCCAGAAGATCAACCAGAGGTGGAGGAAAGGAAAACCCAGAAAAATTATAGATCTTAAAGTCCCTTCCGGTATTGAATATTATCTCGAAGGAAGATTGCCCCGATTTAGAAGGACCAGCCTGTATCCTAGTCAGTTCCTCCTGTTTCTGGGTCTGTTCTTGAACTTCCGTCCCGGAAACGGTTGGGGTGACGAGGCTGGGTTCTGTAAATTTGGGCTCTCACCTTCCAAAGGAGGATTAGTCGATTTATTAAGTGAAGCTATCCGGTCACTCCTTCGAACTGAATTATATTCAGTGGGGTCATCTGAAGGGCCCCCATCATGGCCATTATTAACCATATCAGATCTAACTTCTTCAGTTCCATTCCGATCATCTGAATGCCGAGCTAATGTACCCAAATAATTGCCTTGGGACTTAGGAGGCTTGGGATATGCTAAGCCCTCCTTATAAGCTTTAATGTCCCTTTGCAACTTTTTAACTTTGTTAGCAGTTATTTTGGAAAAATGCTGGTCTATACTAGTATAGATCCGATTGTAATCAAATCTGTATCTAGAAAAATGAATGTCCTTCCTGATGGCTTCATCTAAAATAGTTAGCTCCTCTGAAAGAGAGGTAACTGCCTCCTGGTAATGATGGCAAATTAAATTTAAGAGCTCAAACCCATGCTTATCAAAGAGAGAAATTAAATCTTTATGGAAGGCCGAACCTTCCTCCAGACCCGTAGGATACTGCCATGAACGGAGCCCTTTGGGTACTATTTTGGAACGCTGACATTCTCCAAAATAGGCAACCTCTAACTGTAACTTTCTTAGCTTAATTAATTTTTGATCGAACAGATTTAATTTCTGAGGAAATTCGATGCTCCCTGAACCACTCTGTTGAAAAATAGAGTCTCTGGAAGTATTATGGAAGCAAAACGGGCGCTTCAACCAATTGTTTAGAACTGGCTGTAAAATACCTTGATCCACTCCATTAAGGTTACTGGCGTTCAATGGGGCCATCACCCCCTGGGCATTCTGGCCAGATCTCAGTGTATTCCCCAAAGCACAAGAATCCATTTGGGCTGTTCTCTGCTGAGATGGTGGCATAACAATAGCGTTACTTCTCCAAAGTCTGATGTTACAGCCTGCGATTGTTGCAGTCCATCCACCTCCTGAACAAGTGGCTGTGTGGGAGTTTGGATGCCATTTCGATCGCTGCACCAGTATCTACACCTTCTTCACCATTGGCACAAGCTGGAGATTTAACCTTACTTATAAATCTTTTGACCCAAAAGGTTGAGTCATTATCCCAATGGATGGATGGCCTTATGGGAACCTCTCAGTCCTTGGTGGGCCTTTCTTCAACTCCCACACAGCCACTTGTTCAGGAGGTGGATGGGCTGCCACAATCGCAGGCTGTAACATCAGACTTTGGGGGAAGTAATGCTATTGTTATGCCACCATCTCAGCAGAGAACAGCCCAAATGGATTCTTGTGCTTTGGGGCATGCGCTGAGTTCTGGCCAGAATGCCCAGGGGGTGATGGCCCCATTGAACGCCAGTAATCTTAATGGAGTGGATCAAGGTATTTTACAGCCAGTTCTAAACAATTATTTGAAGTGCCCATTTTGCTTCCATAATACTTCCATAGACTCTGTTTTTGAACAGAGTAGTTCGGGGAGCATCGAATTACCTCAGAAATTAAATCTGTTCGATCAAAAATTAATTAAGCTAAGAAAGTTACAGTTAGAGGTTGCCTATTTTGGAGAATGTCAGCGTTCCAAAATAGTACCCAAAGGGCTCCATTCATGGCAGTATCCTATGAGCCTGGAGGAAGGTTCGGCCGTCCATAAAGATTTAATTTCTCTCTTTGATAAGCATGGGTTCGAGCTCTTAAATTTGATTTGCCATCATTACCAGGAGGCAGTTACCTCTCTTTCAGAGGAGCTAACTATTTTAGATGAAGTCATCAGGAAGGACATTAATTTTTCTAGATACAGATTTGATTACGATCGGATCTATACTAGTATAGACCAGCATGTTTCCAAAATAACTGCTAACAAAGTTAAAAAGTTGCAAAGGGACATTAAAGCTTATAAGGAGGGCTTAGCATATCCCAAGCCTCCTAAGTCCCAAGGCAATTATTTGGGTACATTAGCTCGGCATTCAGATGATCGGAATGGAACTGAAGAAGTTTGATCTGATATGGTTAATAATGGCCATGATGGGGCCCCTTCAGATGACTCCACTGAATATAATTCAGTTCGAAGGAGTGACCGGATAGCTTCACTTAATAAATTGACTAATCCTCCTTTGGAAGGTGAGGGCCCAAATTTTCGGAACCCAGCCTCGTCACCCCAACCGTTTCCGGGACGGAAGTTCAAGAACAGACCCAGGAACACTAGGAACTGACTAGGATACAGGCTGGTCCTTCTAAATCAGGGTAGTCTTCCTTCGAGATAATATTCAACACCGGAAGGGACTTTAAGATCTATAATTTTTCCAGGTTTTCTTTTCCTCCACCTCTGGTTGATATTCTGGCTAAGGGCCTATCGTTTGTACCGGCCCGCAGGGCCAATTTGGCTAACACGTTGGTTAACCTAAAATTGTTTATCAGGAAACTGAATTTACATCTCCTACTAGGGGAAAAGTTTTATTCTCCAAAGGCTTTTTCCATTCCCAGCACCTTTAATCCACCCCTGCTTCCTTCAGTCAACGTCTTTGATCAACTATGTGACCTGGACATTCTTGCTACTCTCAAAACCAAGAAGAATGTTGGCTTTAATACTACCAAGGAGGAATTGGCTTTGCTTGAACTGTTATGCCACTCAGGGGTCAGAGTGATGCAGCTGGACAAAGGGAGAGGTCTAGTGGCTATGGATGTGGAGGATTATATTAAGAGAATGGAAGCTATTCTGACCTCTGCGACGTATGATGAGGTATCTAAAAATGAGTTGAACGTCAACATATCACGTGTCCATTCTTATTACGATGACATGTTTATCAATGGGGTGATGGACTTGGATGTGTTCAATTATATTTTTATATCCAACCCCAAGATTCCAGCTTTATTTGGTAACCCTAAGATCCATAAGAATATGTTGGATCCCCCCATGCGCCAGTTGGTCAGTGCTAGGGGGAGTATGACGTATGCTGGAGACAAGGTTGTGGACACTATCTTGAAAAAGTATGTCATCAGTAAGCAGCACATCTCAAAGGATTCTTGGTCTTTTTAGGCAAAGTGAACCGGATTCCATTCAAAACCGAGAATCACTTCCTCACTATTGATGTGATAGACTTGTATTCCTCTATCCCCCACTCAGTAGCATTGGAATGGATTCAAGCGATTTTGATTTCGAAACAAGCTCCTTCCAAAGAAATTTTGATGGTCAGAGAACTCTTAGACATAGTTCTTATATGCAATTATTTCTCCTTCAACCACCGATGGTTCTATCAAAGGATAGGGGTGCCCATGGGGTCCCCTTGTGGGGCCAGCGTAGCAAATTTGGTGATGGCATTCTGGGAGAAAGAGTTTGTCTTTCCTAACCCATTATTTAAAGAGAAAGTCCTATTGTATACCTGATTTTTGGATGATATTTTCATCATTCTCCAAGGCGGGAGGGAAGTAGCAGACTCCATCCTGGAATGCTTTAATACATCTACTGAATTCCTTAGGTTCACCTCTAACTTTTCCATGGAGAAAATTGCTTATTTGGATGTTGATCTGTCTAAGGATAACTACAGGGGTTGCTATATGGCCAGCATCCATCGCAAACCTACTTTTTCAAACTCATATTTGCACTTTGAAAGCAACCACCCCTTTCATCAGAAGAGGTCGATAGTCAAGGGCCAACTGGTCCGGGCGGCCAGGATGGTGACACGGGACAGTGATTTCTTAAAGGAATGTGAGTTTATCAGAGACCTCTCTTTGAATAGGGGTTATCCCGACCATCTGATTTCGGACCTCTGTAATGAGGTAAGTCGCAAGAGGGAGAATGGGGTATGTCTCCCCATTTTGGGCCAGTCTGTTGCAGATCAAGGTGTGTTGGTTGACGATACCCAGATTAGATCTAGTTATGCCTGCAGCATCATCACTACTTACAGTTTGGATGCGGGGGCTATTGCTCCTATTATGATGAAGAATTGGTGTTTACTTACACCAGACAATCAAGGTCCTTCAGCTTTAGGGTTAAATCCTCAAGTCATTTACAAGAGAGGTTCCAACTTAAAAAACATCCTTGAAAGGAAACCTAGACCTACTCAGGCACATTCGGGCATGTTCAAATGCAACATGTGCAAATACTGCCAATACGTGAAAGCGGGAACTTATTTTGCAATCAGAGAGAGAAAGTACAAAATCCAGGGGAGGTTCAACTGTGCCAGCACACATGTGGTTTACCTGGCCCAGTGTTCTTCATGTCCGGCTTTCCATATAGGGAAAACTGACCGGAAACTGCATGAGCGCCTATATGAACATCTTTATGCCATTAAGAAAGAGAAAATGGCTAATGCACTTGCTAAACACATTAGAGAGTGCCCGGGGCATGGGGTTAGCTTCACAGTGATTGATCAGATTGTGCATGATAACTGGGGGGGGGGCCCTGTTTCCTATTTGTTGGAACTCAGAGAATTGCTTTGGCAATTGAGGTTGGAAGCATACCATTTTTCAGGTTTGACCAGCATGTTGTCAATTTCCTGTGTTTTGAAATTGAAAAGTTTGATAAGGTAGTTTTGCTATTTCATACGTTAATGTGCAAAATTATGATACATGTTTTTCAGTAGCCTTTGTTTTTAAAATTTTAAAACATTTTTTTTTTGCACATGCATTGCTCCATCATGGGTCCAATTTATTAACCATGAAGTGAGTTATTTATTTTATTTTATTTTAATACATATTTCTGGGTTCTTTTTTCCAAGTCAAGCCTGTTTGGCTATTGACTTATTGTTTTTTAATCCTATATCGTTAAGGGAGTGTTTTATATTTACATATGTTTTTAAATAGTCTTATGCCTTTTTGTATTTTCTTTTTAGTATATTGAAATTTTGTATTCCGACCACAGGTGGCAGTGTGGCAAAGTAGGGAGTTATATTGTAGTATTTAAACAGGATGTGTTGAATGTGCTTATTTCCTGTTCTGAGGAAGTTGGTGAGGTGTCACCGACGAAAAGCTAAACAGAGACTTTGTGGCTTAAATAAACGTTGAGTACAAGTTTACTTACTTGGTTTGGACATTTTTTACGGATTTTCGAATTTGGTGTGCAGATCCCTGGCTCCTCCTTGTGTAGCAGTTGGTTTTGTCTTTTTTATCGTTGAGTTGGCTTTCTCACTTTCTTATCAGGTGTATAAACAAACTGCTATTAAACACCACTAAGTCAAAAAACACCAGATCTATAAACTACCAAGATATCAGATTCATTACAGACACTCCTAGTGAAATAACTACATCCTGCAAATATCTAGGTATAAGACTTGTATAGGGAAAAAAAAATTCTTTACTTTTCAGAGTTAGGAAAATCTGTCCTTATATAACCTTGCCAGTAAGGTTTGCTGTAAGCAAACAAGCTCTTCTTGCTCAGTTTGAATATGGCATTATGATATTTCTTCCATCTTTCAGCAACATACACCCACCCTAGACCATCTCAAATAAAATATACTTTTTAATCTAAAGCTTCTCTACCTGTGACTACCACTGTCGTAATTGGAAGCCATATGGTTTTGAAAAAGTAAGGAAAGGGTGAACCTCTTACTCAACTTACCTCTTTTCAAACTGTTACAATTTTTAAACATAGTTCCCCTTTCAACAAAGCATCTTACAAAAGCCTCAACTGACCACCTTAGAAAACATTCCCAAACAGATTTCACCCTACTAGCTCCCCCAAAAATGAAACTACATTACCATAGTCCAAACATGACGTCTCCCGAAATTTAAATTCCGCGTGGAAGATAACGTAATCCATGGGTTGCACATACTGAGAAGACGTAAACAAGTCGCAAACACCTGCTCCATCTGTGCGACTATACGTAAAGGGTGTTCTTAAAGAAGAATGTCTTTTAAAAAAAAAAAACAAAAATTAATCTCCCAGCCAGCCAGTTCCAGGGGGGGTGCAAGTGCACCCCCTTGCACTTGCCTGGGGGCACCCTTGTCCACAACACTGTAATGTCCCTTTCTGGATTTGTCAGGTATAAAATAATGTCATCTGCAAATAGAGCCAGCTTTTCCTGACTACCATACCAATTACATTCTTGAATTTCTGGGTCCCTTACTTTCTTTGCCAGTGGTTCTAAATGTAATGCAGATAGCGAAGAGGAGAGAGGACACCCCTGCCTGGTTCCTCTGCTCAAGCATTGATTATCAAGAGAGAGGACCCCATCCACTTTAATTTTCGCCTCTGATCCCTCTTATATCCTCCTAATCAACCTTATAATGTTATCAGGGAATGCAAATGCTTCCATTGCTCTTCTCATAAAGTCCCAGCTTACTCTGTCAAATGCTTTCTCTGCATCAAGACCCACTAGCAACAGTGGTATTTTCTTACATTCTGTTTCCCTCTAGATCATCAGTGTTCTGTTAATGTTGTCAAATGTTTGCCCTCCCTCCACAAAACTACATTGATCCATGTCTATCAATTTTGGCATGACTTTTGCCATTCTTTTAGCCATTATAGACATAAACACTTTATAATTATGGTTTAATACTGAAATGGGCCTGTATGAAGCTGGTTCTAATGGATCTTTACCCTCTTTAGGTATTACAGCTACCACCACTTTTATCCAGGATGTTGGCAATTCTCCTCCTCTTAAAATACTGTTAAACAAAACCTTCCACATCTTTATCAGTTTTTTTCTCTCCTAGCTTACAGTTTTCCACAGGAATACCATCTATTCCTGGAGACTTTCCTGTAGATTGGTTATATATCACCATTTTTTATCTGATCTCCTCCTATCCTAACTGTTAGCAATTGAGCCTGTTGTACCTCTAACCTTGGCATATTCAATTTTTCTATAAACATTTCCATTTGCACCTTTTTGATTTCCATATTTCTTTGCTTTAAACAGACTTTCATATAATTTCTGAAACATTTCTAATACTTCTAGAGGATCCTTTATCTTCCTTGTTATAGGCTTCTTAAGCTTGGTGACAGTCATTTCTACTTTCTGTTGCTTGAGTTGTTGTGCTAAAAGTTTTTTTGCTCTAGAGGTATAATCAGAAAACAGTTGCTTAGCAGCCTTTCTAAGCTGATGCATATTGAGGTAATCCTTATTTTCTGTTTAGCATTCTGCAGTTGCTCCTCTTCTTGCTCTTTGAGATTCCCCCTATTTTGCAATAGTTTAACATTTGTTAGTCCTTCTAAATAATTCTTGTTACTTCGTAACCATATCTACCTTTCTTTTATTTCCACCCTATTTTTATACTCCACTTTAATTTTATCCCACTCCCTAGCCATATTTTCAAAATAAATTTCTAATAGCTCCTTAATAATTTCCACTACCCATTCCTTAAATTCCTCTGTTTTCAACAGATAGGTGGGAGAGTGCTAGTGTCTCATTTTATTTCATTACCTTGTGTCTTTATTTTAGTTATTATTGTTACATGATCTGAAATAGTTATTGGGTATGTATCAAGACCTTCAATTAAATGCACATGTTCCTGTGAAATGCACATATGGTCTAGCCTAGCCCAGTTTTTGTATCTTGGGAAATGATATGTAAATTCACTCCAAACTTCTAGTACTGAATTCACATCTTCCATGCCAAATATTTTCATAAATGTCTTTAGAAATCTATCTTTCTGGGCCCACTAGGCACATCTTCACTGTTGCAAATTAAATTCCAGTTCCCACCTATAAATAGTATTTCTTGCTGAAAGCTGACTATTTCTCCCAGAATTTTCTTAAGCACCATTATAGAAGTTTTTGGTGGAATACAAATACATGCCAGTATAATCCTCCTGCCTTGCCAGTAGCACCTTAGTAATCAAATCTACCAATGTCATGTTGTCCCTATCTCACCTTTGTTCTTGCTGTTTGGGTTCGGAGCCGATCCTCGACTCCAACTCAGCCGTATACTATAGCTTGAGAGCTTTTACTGGCTTGAGGCTAGCCCCTTTCCCAACATGCGTAGCGGTAATTACCCAGATCTCATTTGCCGCTTGCAGAGTCGAGATTGCTCATACTGGCTCAGGCTAAGTATTTTTTTCTTTTTGGTTAAATTCTAGCTTTGGGACAAAAATAGTGTTATTTTTCTGGATTTTATTGAGTGTTAGAGTGTTTTTCTACTTAGATTAGTTCATTTTTCAACCCTTCCACTGCTGTTTTCTGTGTTGTGGCCATCGTTTCTCTTTAGGCCTTCCTTACCCTTGTGAACCCATTTTAATTTAGAGGGTTCTTCTTCTTTCAGCCCCGCATTTTAGTTAAAGGGCTTTCTCTTCTCTCATCTCTCTCTTCCCTACCTTTACAGGAGCACCCATTTAAGTTAGAGGCTCTCCTCATTTGGGGGAGTTCATCATTTTACTTAGAGGCTCTTCCCCTTCCTTCTTTCTTTTCAAAAAAAAAAAGTTAAAGTTACAGTTTTAGTCATAGTGATAGTTCAAGTTTGTTGTTGCTGTTATTAATCTTGGTGTCTGTTGTAGTTATTTGATAGTTTGATAGTATGTCTAAGGATCCCACCAAAGAATCAAAGCCTTCGAGTTTTAAAAAGTGTGACTTGTGCTCCCAAAAGATGTCCCTTATGGATGGGCACATGAGTTGTGTTTATTGCTTAGGGATTGTCCACCTGCAGGACTCGTGTTCCATATGTCATGCCTTTAGTTCTCGGGTCCTGCAGGAGAGGAAAAATAAGTTGATTTTGCTTGGCTTATTGAAGAGCCCCTTCGATGCTTCTTCTGAGGGTACTCATTCAGTCAAAAAACAGGAGATGTCCGCTATGTCATCTTCCTCGTCGGCTCCAGTTTTGGAGTCATCCAAAGTAAAGGAAGAAACTTTGGTTTTGTCGGATCTGAGTGTTGGTTCCGACAAAGCTCTTTCTCCGACAGCTCCATCAGTAGTCTTGGAGCCAGTCAGGACTCACAAGAGAACCAGGTCTCCCTCTCTGAAACCGGTGCGGTCTGTTCCACAGTCTCCACTTTTGCAATCTGTGGCAGGTAGTCATCGATCTTTCACCCATTCCTTTCGGTCATCCAGGAGTCTTTCGGATGATGATGTGGAGAGGGTGGTGAAGAGGCTACTCAAGACACAGTCATTAGAAAAAATATTATAGAGCCCAGCCCATAAGGAAGTGGTACCGACAGTCTAACCAACACCCGTATCGATTCCACGTCTGACTCCCTTGAGTTCAGAGGTGAAGTGCATGGAAGTCATTGTGGTGGAACTGTCGGTTCCGATTACCACCGGCCTCTCGATTCCGACTACTGCTCCGATTTCCTCATTAACTCAGTCTATTGAGGGATCTGGGGACCAATGTTCTCTCGTCGGCTCTGGGGGGAAGTGGCATCGGACTCTTGTCTGAGCCCGCTCTCCCTCTCAGAGCTTCAGCGCAGGTGAGCTCAGCTCCTGCATCAGTCTCGGAGCCATCTCCCTCTATTTGGAGATCTCTGGTCTCTTCGGAGCCAGGGACTCTTTCAGACTGGGAATGCGGTGCCTTAGAGGTGATGATGAGTGTGCTGTCCTCTGAGACTGTTCCACCCTCTGCTCCATTGGCTTCTACTCCTTCAGTACAGGTGTCTGCCTCCGAGTCTTGTCCCCCCCCAAGTGTAGAAAACCTGTGCTCCAGGATGCCCCATTGGGTGACCCCACCTCTTCCAAAACCTCCCCAGAGCACCCTTCAGAGGAGGTCCCTCGGAAGAAAAAATGCAAGAAGAAGCGTTTGGACACCCCTGAGTCCAACACTTCAAACACAGACTTGGAGGACACAGAAAGGTCCCCATGGACTCCCTCTGAGGATGTCTCTCTTTCAGACATCTTGGAAATCCTTAGACAGAGGGGTGGCTGGAAGTCCCTTGCCCCTTCTGAGGTTGAGTCTGTGTACCTGGATGCATTTGGCCCTAGTGAGTCAGAAGGCATGGAGCTCTCCAGAGACTATGGAACCATTTCCGAGGAGGCTCAATAAATTCATAACTTCTCCAGATGATAATCCTTTTCTATCAAAGGGTGTGCCTGCTGATGCTATGGTGGTGGCAGCAGCCACCAAGAAAGAACTAGCAGAGACTTCTTCTTCTGTCCATCTGCCAAACAGAGTCCCATACAATGGACAGGTACAGGAACCAAATGTTTTGTTCAGTGGCCTTTACTCTCAGGTCACTGAATTATTTGTCCCACTTTACACTCCTTTAGAGGGATCTCCTAAAGGAGTTGGGAGATACCCTACAGGATCCTACAGCTGAAGGAGCTGCAAGCAAAGCAACTTCACTGCTTGGGACCTTAACTTCTGTAGTTAACTCCTCCATGCGGCTGATCTCTTACACAGCAGATGGAGTGAGTAGGGCAGCAGGCACAGGAGTTGCCCTGCGTAGACACTCCTGGTTGTGGCTTTGGCAATTTGAGGAGCCCTTTAAGTCCTCCTTTACTAACACCCCCTTTGATGGCTCATCGCTGTTCAGGCCTCAGATAAAAGAGACTCTTACCAGGTGTGAATGGGATGGTAAAACTCTCTCTGCCATGGGAGTATGCTTTTCTTCTTCCTCCAGACCTTACCCCAAAGGTCAGAAGAGTGGGAAGATGTGATTCCAGAAATCTCAGGGAGTTCTGCCTGACACATGTGGAGATTTTCCTCCAGGGGCAGAGGGGGAAATAGTAATGGCAGACACCGATCTCGCGGTCGGGGGGGTCTGCAGAATCAGGCCAACAGAGACACTTTCTATGGCAAGCCCTTCCAACGCTCCTGAAAAAGGCCAGACTGTCTGCCTCTGGAGGCAGTTGGGGGCTAATTATCCTTGTACCCAAAAGCCTAGTGAATAATCATGGAAGATACATGGGTACTATCGGTAATATCCAGGGGTTATAAAATTCCCTTCTCCCAACCACCCCTTACAAGAAAACAACAGTCAATCCCAGCTGTTCCACCCAGTCTTCAGGATCATGCAAACCTAGAAGTTTAAAGGTTGCTATAAAAAAGAGCCATCCAAAAAGTCCCTGCAGACCACATCAAATCTGACACTTAAGTCAAGGTTCTTTTTAGTTCCAAAAAAGACAGGGGACTGGAGGCCCATTTTGGATCTCAGCAAACTGAACAAATCAGTCAAGAAAACAAAGTTTTGTATGGTAACACTGCAGTCCATTCTTCCCTTTTGGGTCTTGCAATTAACATAAGTACCTCTCTCTTCCTTTGCCCCAGGTATTTTGCTGAATAACCAGCCTGAAAACTTTTCTTTATCAAATTCACATGTTCAGTTCTTTCCAAGTGTGCCTCCTGTAGCATTTGCACTCTACATTTTTTTAATATAGTTCGCTACTTTTTTTTTAATCTGTGAGACCATTAACATTTAAAGCCATTATAGGAAGCATCATATTCTTGAGAAATTATTATTCCCACCTTTTACATATAACAGCTTTTTTGTTTAATGTCTAGTTCCAGCTTTTGTGTTACATGCCTGTACTGTTCGGCAGGTTAATCTCATCTCCATTTGAGCCTATATCACATCTTACAGAACTTTTTGTTTTATTGAAAACCCTCAAACAGAAATACGCGCACACACCCAATACCTCCTTAAAACCTATTAACTTAATACAGTGCAAAAATTGTGTACATATTCAAATATTGAAGTTTTACCTTCCAAATAAGAACAAATGTTCCAAACTGACAGCCACATACAGAGACTTGAGCTAACCTAAAAGAAAAGTTGTCCATGCTAAGATGTATGGTACAGCCTGAGGTTCTGTTAAGTGCTATCTGGTTTTGTCTTATCTTTTTAGCTGTCTTAGCTGGGAAAACACTTGAATGCTTTCAGAAAACAGTTTCTCCAAGCCATTTCTCTATCAGATTGTCTGCTAGCGACATGAAGACCAGACACAAAACTGTTTACTACAAAAGCACACTGTTTTTTCTTTTGTCGTATTCTTTTAACCATATCTTTTTTGTTTACATTGCAGTGTCTACATTTCTTAAAACTGAACAGGGATAAAGAGAGAAGAAGGGAGAAAAAAAAACAGGGCCACCTATTTACATTAGAATCCACATTACACTTAACTGAAAAAATCCACTTTATAACATGCAAAGAAAATCTTGCACTACTTAAATAGTACTGTTAAGAAAAAATGTTTTACTTACAATTAACTTTCTCCATCCTCATCCCCTCTCTTGAGTATTTTTCCAAACAATAATGTCATGAAGTAGGGCATATGCTTTAAAATCCCCTACAAGTTTAGCAGAATCCAAAAAGTCCAATATTTCCAGATTTTCTTGCTCTGTAATGTTTCACAAATATAATTATTCCTTTTTAATCCCACAGTTGTCAGTTTCCAAGTTACTGATTTTATTCTCCATACATTAATGACACGAAATAAGGCATATGGATTAGAGTCCCCTACAAGTTTAACAAAGTCCAAGAAAGTCCAAATATTTCCAGATTTTCTTGTTCTATTCCTGATCACCTCTATCTCCCAAACCCTGTTGCTGTGTAATTTCCAGTGTACTCTTAATTCTTCTACTCAGCACTTGTGCTTTTTTTCCCTCTGTCAAGCATTTTCCATTGAAACACTGGAAAAGATTTCACTGTCACAGTCTCTTTGGTCTTTATTACCAGAAGAAGAAGAAGCAGAAGCACGTTCTGTTTCACAGCTCAACTTTTGTTGGAATAACTTTTGTATTTCTTCCTTAGCATGTACTTCATCAAAAAATTATTTTGTTCCTCTAAGGAAAATATTTTTAAGATAGCTGGGTACAGCAGTTTGAATTTCACACCTACTTCTCAACATCCCCTGGATAATGGAATAAATGTACTCCTCTTCTGCTTGGTGTACAGTGAGTAGTTATTCTCCACAAATACTCTGCTGTCTTCCACTTTTAGTACTTGTCCTTCTGCCAACATTTTGTCAGAATCAGCTCCTTTTGCTGGTAAGATTGCATATTTACTATTAAAGGTCTAGGTTGCTTTCTCATAGCCAGGTTTGGAACATACACATGATGTGCCCTTTCAATTAACAATTCCTTTTGTGGAATACCAGTCCAGTTGCTTATTTATGCTTTCATTAAATTAATACAGTCTGTTCCTTCCAGCTTCTCAGGTATAGCAGTAAATCTCAGGATTTCCCTGCTTGCTCTGTATTTTATTTGTATTATTTTTTGAAACATCTTTTCTTGTGCAGTTTCATATTCAGCCAGCCTTTTCTTCATTTCAACCTCTGGGTTTTGCAGTTTTATTAACTTAGATGAATATTTGTTTAAAGCTTCTTCCATTTTTTCCAAACTTTTATTGTTTGAGTTGATGTACTCCATCAGTGTTTCATTTATTTTAGTCAGGCCTGTGTAAAGTTGGCTTATACTTTGCTCTAGGTTACCGGGAGTCATGTCTGGAGCTTGCACTGCCTTTTGCTGAACAGCTACAATATTTTTTCCCAATCAGTGTTTTTTTTTTGTCACCTTTTGTAGCTGATTTTCCTTCAGGTCCTCTGCATTTTTTTCCTGGCATCCAGGCAGTGCACTTACTCAGATTTACCCAGAAATCTAGGTCCACTGGCTTTCTGTGCTAAGTTTCTGTTTTCAAACAGGGAGAGCTAGAATTAAGACCTACTGGACTGTTAAACTTCTTGTGCATTTTTCCTAAATCTCAGATGAGTGGAAGGACCACATTGCAATCTTTAGATGTATATAAGCAGTATGAATTTATTTGGGCAGAACAAAGGAATTTAAAGTCTGATTAATTCTAAGGATAAAAAAATGAAAAGCAGGCAGTCCCAAAATGACTTGCACTGTGTTTGCTTCTTCTACTCTGCTTATGGTAAACCTATCCCAGAATGTGAAAGCTCTCTATATCAGTGTTGCTGTGCTACTGCAGCCACCATATCATCTGGGGGGGGGGCAGTATGCAGTCCATTGCTATATAGATTGCAGTCCACAAATCAGCTATAAGCATTATGGCCTAATTGTTGCATTTACTGTCATGGCAAGGTTTGCCTCTGTTTTGCAAGGTCTGGCTTCATAGATTGCTTTTTTAAATTTTTTTTTACAGCCAGCTAGACAATGTTCTTATGAATGGTGCACTGTGGTGGGTACTTTAACCTAGTTGTTATAGTTGCAGTCCATATTCCCATTCTCCTTCCCCTGGTCTTCCTTCTTTGGCACCTTAAGGTTGGAAGGGGTACCAGCTTTTTCCCTGTACTCTCCCTCAGCTGCCTACAATGTCTTTCCCCCCTTGGGTTTGCTGTACATCTGAAAGAGGGAAACTTGGGAACTCTGAGGTGGACCTGACAGGAGATTGTACCCATCTGTACGCTTCTGCTGTGGTAGCAGGACTAGGGCCCCTTAAAACAGTCAGGACAATAAAGATCTAAAGACAGCATCAGCTGACACCACTTCCTATATCACTGATGTCCTTGCAGTGAGAGGAAGTGAGCTGAAGCCAGTAGGGGAAGGTACAGCTCTGGAAGTCAAGCCTACTACAGGCATCCTGCAGATAGGATACCCCACAGATCAGGACTGCAGCAATGAATGTACACTGGCTTTTACATTTATGATAAGTTCATAATTCAACTGCATTTTAGACTAGCTTGAAAATGTAAGAATCAGATCTGCCTTATTCGCTTTTGCTTTTAGAAGCAATGTCTGATTGACTGGAATTAGAAGAAAGGCATACATTAGATCCTGGGTCCAAGGAAAAGATAATGTCTGGCTTCCATTTTATTCATATTGAAAAGGGAGCAAAAGGTTGGAAGCTGCTTGATCTGTTGTATGGCAAGTTGGTCCACTTTTGCATCCCCTCTAGTTCAGTGCTTGCTAAAGAACATCACAATCTAGTTTCCATTTATGTGCCAAAAAAGAATTGTATACTTTGCCTTAGTCTTTATTTTTTATTATCACCCCCAGCAACAAGGTTCCTTATGGCTGCCCTGTATGTCATACCAAAAAAAAAAAAATTCTAGACCTGCCAAAAAACTTTTGAATGATTGTACACATACATTTGCCAATTTTGTATAAAACACTTAAGTCAAGTAATGTTTAAGAAGGCATTCAAACTAGTACTCAGCCAATTTTGAAATCAGTCCAGATGTTAGCAATGTAAATTTTCCAGAAGTATACTGTCATTCACAGCATTTGCCGATTTATTCTTTCATGCTTCCAGTCACTTCCATCACAGGTTTGTTACAAGAAATATCCGACTCAAGTTAAACATCTAACTAAAATGTATTTGTATCAAAATTATGACAACAGCAGCATTCAGAAATCCTACAGAATAGATGGGAGATGACAGTAGATAAGTGAAGAAATTAAATATCAAGGAATGAAATATAAATAAAATACAGACAAAGCTAACTAAATACCTTGCAACATTTGAGGAATGACCTGCTGAGCTGAGACAAGGTAATACTCTGGCCAAGGTTTTTGTAATTAAAGCAGGTAGTTTCTTAATAATTTAGTTTATTTTACAATTTGATAACAAGGTGGGTAAGCTGGTCCAGAGACCCTTTTTGGTCACAAGCCAGGCACAAAAGGTACAAAAAGTAGCAGAGTAATGTAAAATGAAATAATACAAGTAGCTTACAGCTGTCTAGTGGAATCAACATAATATTGTAAACATTTACAGAGGATGTTTACAATGTGAACAGTATACACAAGTAGGAGGAAATGTATGCATCGTAATACAATACAACATTATTTGATTTTCTATATGAATTCCTTAATTGTTTTCATGTAAGACGCTAGTACTGTTTTTTAACATTGGTTAGTAGGTTATTCTAGAGGGCTGGCCCTAATCTAGAGAATGCTTTTTCTCCAGTGGTTAGCTTAAATCATGGTCTGGCTAGAGTGATACTATACTCTTGGCTGCTTCTCACGGTGTAGTTCTGTTCTCAGTGGTGGGCAGTAGCCCATATGTATTTTTTAACAAAAGCTGTACCTAGGAAAAGTGTGGTTCTGCTTGTGATAGGGAGCCAGTGTAATTCATGTAGTATGTTGCTGTGATGCATATCTTGGTCTTCCAGTGATGCAGATTTGCATATCTTTATCTCTGATTTGGAGTTTTGGCTGTATTGGTAGGATTGTAGAGTGCGTGGAATAGGGGAATATTCAACTTTTCAAAGCAGAATAATTTTGGCTATGGCCTTCCATATGGAAGGAGATGAAGTGAGAGATCTGATAACAGTTTTAGTTGGGAGAGCACCTTGGAGGTGATGTTATCAGTTGTTGTCTTTCGGCTTTTCCCGGTTAGGGGTCGCCACAGCGGAACTCCGGTCCGCTACTGATTGGCAGTAGATTTTGACGAACGCCGAGGTGCCAGCTCGTTCAACCTTCAACAAAGGCACGCCCATTTACGCATGTCCGATGTTATCAGTATGAATTGTAAAATAGAAGAGGGGGGGTCAAAAGTTATTCCCAGATATTTTTGTTCAGTCGCATTAGGAATATCTCCTTTCAATTCTTTAAGCTGAAATTATGGTAAAGAGAAAGCTTTTTGGGGGTGGAGAAAAGCATAACATTTCTTTTTGTGGAATTTATTAGAAGCCTATTTGATTGAAACCAGATGCATAGGGCTGATAATTTATGGTGTATATTTATTTAAAGAGATTTATGTATTTTACTACTATCATGATATGTAAATTAGGAAGGTTGAGAGTAATGACACTGATAAAAAGGGAGAAAGGTATAAGACCCAATACCGAGTCTTTTGGGACTCTGGTATTTAGTGTACCTATATCTGAGAAAATTGTGTTACTATAAATTTAGAAGGTTTTGTCTTTCAGGTTGTTTTGAAACCATTAAATTGTTTTCCGCACAGTTCATTTTTTTATAGTTTGTGTAGAAGCAGATTAAGGTTAGCAGTCCCTAATGTCTTTGTCATACCTACAGATATTCTAGCTGTAATAAGATTGTTGCTTATATTAGTCTAGGTATGCTCAGTTGTCGGGATTAATGTTGTCATAGTGCTAAAGGTGTTTCCAAATCCATGTTGCCTGTCACAGAGGAAGCCATAACTCTTGATGTGTTTAAATAACTGTTTGCATGAGAGTTTCTTAAATGTTTTTGTTATGGGACAAAGACTGTGGAAGTGGGATTTTAGTTTTTTATTTTTGATCGTGAGCAGACATTTCATAATGGGAGATAATGGAATGTTTAAAGAGAGCGGGAATGGTAGCAGAGGAGATAGATAAGTTCAAGATGTGTGTAAGAGGTTTAAAAATGTTTTCATTGCTAGTGTGAGAAATTTAGAATGACATTTGTTAAAACTTCAGCCTGATTTTTAAGATAAGTGTTTTAGTTTCTTTGGGTGAGATGTCTGAAAAATGAAAAGTGGCAATATAGTCAGGTACAGGATAAAGCTGTGTGGGTGTGTTGATGGTATTTGATTTACGATTAGTTGGAATGGGAGGGAAATGACTTAATAATATCTGTTATAGTTGAAAGGAGAAATATTTTAAAATTTCTAGCAAAGCTATGATCATTTTGGTGTTTGTGGCTGAACGATCTGTAATGTTTTCCAGTGAGTTGTTTTATTTCTTTCCAGAATGGATTAGGGTTTGATGAAATAACTTGCTTTTGCTTTAAGTGTAGGGATTTAGCATTATTTGTGGATATTCTGTTTGATTTTCTAAAGGAGGAGTGGTTTGGGTGAAGGTTTTGATTTGCTGGTCTTTCAAGGCTTTATCCCTATCTTTTTTTATTTGTTTTATGTCATTAGTGAGTCAAGAACTTGTCTGTGCTCTAACTCTTCTTTGTGAAATAAGAAATAAGCTTTCTTCTGTCTGTGATAGTAAACTGGCAAGAGTGAGGTCATGAAGAGTAAACAGGTGATAAAGTTATCTAATTGGAAATTAAGTTGTAGAATTCTATGTTGGGGAAAAGGTTTGCTAATTATTTGAAGGTATCCTTTCTTAGTTTTGAATGACCAAAGAGAGATGATAAGGCAGTGGTCACTGATGATGCTGGGTTGTATGGCTGTGTTAATACATCTTTGTTTTACATTTGTGATGATAAGATCAAGGTTAATGTGGTTGACAGTTTGGATGATGTTCTTGTTTCACTGTTGCAGTCACCACATTTGGGTTATCCCTGCCAGGGTAGCCCTTGGCCGGCCTGAATACCAGAGGCTTAGTATTTCTGCATCGGTTGCTGTCGCTTCAGGACTGACGTCAGGTCATCAGTAGTATAAAGTAAGGCAGTTGACGCCATTACATCAGTCTTTCTTGCCATGGAGCTCGAAGCAGAAGCAGTTTGCACGAGTGCCGGTTGGCTGCTACCTGAGTTTCATCTACTGATTTGAAGCTGAAGTCTTCTAAAGCAAAGTACCCTGTTGGGGATCCTTTTTTCTTGCACTAACTGATGTCAGAAAGAGTTAACAATTGTCTCACCTGTGGAAAGCAAATACCACACCGAGACTTTCATTCTTACTGCATCACTTATTTAGGCCCAGACCACGATGTCCCCCGCTGTTGCTTCTGTGCTTTGTTCAATACCAGAACTATCCGTTGTCGGGCCCTTATTGTAGCTAGATATTTTCACTTACAGCCCTCGAACTCCGATATGGCTTCGGTAAGCCATCCGACAGCAGATCTTCCAAAAAAACATAAAGATAAAGACAGAGACAGACCGCACAGGTCCAAACCTACTGACAGTGCTTCCATTAAGCTAGTCATCAGTTCTCCGGTCCTCGGTGAGGCACTTTTGCAGCCCCTGATGCCCGCTTCTGTGGATTCACAGGCCGCTACCGAGACCCTTTCGGAGTCCGGTATGCCGCAAAACTCTTCTTCAACTAAGGAAACTGTGGTCTCTACCTTGGATGGGTCCAGAACCACTGAGCAGGCACTGGCTTCCAAGGAAGTCCTTCGCACTACCGATTCTCAACACAAACCACCATCTTCTTTCGCGACTACTGTTCTTTCTAAAACTACAGAGTTTCTTTAGCCCACACCCAAGAAACCGACGACCCAATCTCAGGCATCTGCTTCCTTGCCTCAGTTTCAAATGCTTAAAATGGCGGAAGACCTTATCATGCTGCTCAGGGGAAGCCAAACTACCCCCTCCAAAAGGAAAAGAGATCTGTCCTCTGTAGTTTTGTCTGAACAAGAGTCAGATGACTCTGATGCATCTGAATATGAAGACATGCAACCCCTCTACACTTATGAGGATTCTGATGCAGAGGATTCCATCCATTTCGCCTCTCCCCCAGAGGATTTTTCCTTTGGGGAAACCCTTCATACCTTAAGGGAGCATTTCCAATGAGAGAGTCAGGACTACCCTCAGTCTAAAAAGAGACTTAGGGAATTCTTAGATCTTCCACAGCACAGACCCTTGGCCATCCCCCTGGTCCTGGATGTTGTGGAGGATGTTTTCCTGGAATCCAGCTTGACACCTGACACCCTCCCTCCTGCACCCAGAAAACCAGACAGGTACTATAGCGTCCCTGACTCACACACATTTCTTTTTAAAAATCCTACTGCTGACCCTGAGGTAATTTCTTAAGGGCCTAAAGGGATTAAAGCAACCTCTGCTAAGAATTCCACCCCCTCAGATAGGGATTCCCAAGCACTAGACAGATGGGGTAAAAAAGTATACCCCTCAGGTACTCTTGCTATCAGGGCACTAAATTGTCACTTCCATATGCTAAAAATTTCAGCAACATACCCTGGAACTCCTCAAACAAAAAAATGTCTTCCTTTCCTGCTTGTGCAGAATCTAACGAGTTACAAGAGTTAATGCATTCTGCAAGTCAAGTAACTAAACACACCTTGCACTGTGGTTTTGATGCCCTAGAAGCTTCTTGCAGGGCTGTACTCACTGGATCTGTCATTAGAAGGCATGCATGGCTTAAGGAACAACCCTTGCCAGACCATGTCAAATCTAAAGTGTTAGATGCCCCCTTGCACAAAGACAACTTATTTGGCACTAAGGCAGAAGAGGTCTTAAAAAAGATGGAAGAAAAAGCAAACTCTATGCATACAGTTAAGGATTTCTTACAGGTCCAGCCGGCATTGTCCCACCAAGCACTGGTCCTTTCCTGCTCCCACTAAGCCAGTTTAGCCCAGACCCCACAGACAGCAGCCACAGGGAATGCAGAGATCTAAGCAGTGGACAACCTCCACTTCAAAACCAGGGAGTTCTAAGCCACCCCCTTATGGTAAGAGCTCACAATGAGTCACCTCCCCCACCCCCTCCCTCTGCCCACATTCACTTACCCCTAGGATGAAAACCCTCCTTTCACACAAGCACCTGGGCCACCATTGCCAGCGATCGCTGGGTTCTCAACATAGTGTCCCAGGGATACAAATTTTCTTCAACTCAAAGCAAACTTGGTAACCACAAATCCAACCACGGAAAACTTGAGCAGTCCAAACACTGGAACTTACTCAGCATGCTCAATAATTAATTCTCTGCTTGAATAATTATATACTTTAAAATCCCCATGTTTGTTAAAAATAATTACAGGTTCATTCTCAAAAATATTATTTCTCTGTATAACCTCTAAAATATCAGACATATCTAACAAACCTTCCCTAAAATTAGGGTTAATTCATAGGTATTTTTAAAGAGAGTGGGAGTTTGGGCTTACTTGTTCTGATGAAATCCGTGAATGTAGGACGAAACCTAGGTTAACTTCTTTCAGTGTATTAGTGTACTGGTTTGGTGCAATAAACTTGTCAGTTTTTCTAAAAGAACAGCGTAAATTCCAGTGTTTGGACTGCTCAAGTTTTCCATGGTCGGATTTGTGGTTACCAAGTTTGCTTTGAGTTGAACTGTGTATTTGTCATGGAATCCTTGGAGTCTGATTCAGGCATTATGAACCTTTTACTGAAAATCAACCAACAGTTATCTGAACATACCGAAAAAATGAAATCTTTGGTGCAACAGCAGCAGATAATATCAACTGGTTCTCCTCGTCTATTTGGCAGTTTGGGTGTACCTTTAACCCAACCTACTCCCTTGACTAGTAATTTAATGACTAATGACAAAGAGGCGAATGCCCAAGTAATAGCTGGTAAGGATAAAGTACTGACCGCTTCTAGTAGTGATGTCTGTGTGGATAAAATGCAATGGAAGGCTATTAATTTCAATTTTCAGCATGAATCTAATAGAGCGAGTACTCCTATAAGAGTAAATATATCCTTAGCAGAGCGTTTGAAAAACTTTGAAAAAAAAACTATTTTCAATGAAAAAATTACAGTTGGAAAATGGGTATCTAATGAGAAATATTGAATTGGGTTTTGTACCTCGGGGTCTCCGAATGTGGAGATACCCTAATGGTATAGCTGAAAATGAGGAAATGTTACAAGAAGTGCATCAACTATTTGATAAAGTAGGGCTTGATCTATTGAGAATTATGATCAAGCACAATGATAATGTTATAGCTCGACTAATGGCAGAATTAGAACAGAACAATGACATTATATTGAGTGATTTAAATTTTGAAAATTACTCAACTAATTACAAGCATATTCTTAATTCGGTGGAAAATAGCTGCCATGTGATTTTTTAGAGGAAGATGCATAAAATTAAAAGAGATATGGATGAATATCGTGATGAAAGAGTGTACCCACTATCAAAGGGGAATCGTAAAAATTCCAGAGTGACGGTGAATGATATTGAGCAAGTGGGACAGGATATGACATCATCTTGTAGGGATGCGTACCCTCAGCAGGACGAACACCCTTTAGAGGAAGGACCCAAGACGGTCAGAGAGGTTGCACAATCGAGTGGGGAATGCTCCACAGAAGAGAAGGGAGAACAGTGAGAGGTATGTCGAGCAGGGAGCAAAACCAAAGAAATGGGGACCACCAACCATATATCAAGATCATCACAAGGTGTGGAGACAGTGAATTTAATTCCTGCTTCAGCGGTCGTTCTTGGAAGTTATGTTATGGCATCCACGGGGCTTTTACAGCGTGATTTGGGAAATGGGCCCAAAGTAAATTCAACTTTTTGTCATGAAGATACAATGGATGATAGTTTTCTATTTCAGGGTCAGCAGCAGAAGGACCCTGTAGTCGATGACGAGGAAGAAATGATTGATTCGTTGTTGCAGGTAAGCATTTATCCAACATGTGCGACTGATATGACTGAAACCACTAATGTTATTAGCGGACAGTGTGTCGAATACTGCAACATATTTACGAATGACTTTGAGACTGATAGAAAATGTTATTGTACTGAAGGGCCAAGTCTGAATAATACAGATGATTTGTTTGTTATTAATGAAATTATAGACCCTAATTTTAGGGAAGGTTTGTTAGATATGTCTGATATTTTAGAGGTTATACAGAGATTTAATATTTTTGAGAATGAACCTGTAATTATTTTTAACAAACATGGGGATTTTAAAGTATATAATTATTCAAGCAGAGAATTAATTATTGAGCATGCTGAATTACTTTCAAAAGGTTTTATCTTTGTACCAAGCAGAAGAGGTACAATTACTGATGTTCTTATTGACTTAAAATTGTTAACTCGGAAGATGAATATTAAGATGTGGGTAACTGGAAATAATGAACAAAATGATGGGGAATTATTTAAGCCAAGTAAATTTAACCCCCCTATTAATAATACTGTGGCCTTATATGAAAAAGCCTGTGAATTAGAAATAAGGGAATTTTTTAAGAAAAGTAAAAAGCATGGTTTAAATTGTGAAAATAATAATTTAAGTGAAGATGAAATGGTTTTATTAAATGAGCTCATCACAGATAAAAATATTCGCTTTATGAAACCTGACAAGGATAATGGGATTGTAGTCATGGATAAAAATGACTATAGTAATTATATGTTTCAAATGTTGACTGGTGAGGCATATGAAGAAGTTACATTAAATGAGATTCATGTAGCTTTTTCGAAAATAGATTTAATGATAGAAGATATGTTATACCAGGGTCAGATTAATGAAGTGGTATTTAATTACTTGAAAAATGATTTTCCTATGGTGAGCAACATATTTGGCATTCCTAAATTACATAAAGGCTTAAGTAATGTAACTTTTAGGCCAATAGTTGATGGTAAAAGGAATAAGACTGTATTTATTAGTAAGTATCTTGACCATCACTTTCAAAGGGGGCTTACTAAGTTTGACTATATTACAAGGGATTCATGGCATTTCTTGCATAAACTAAATGAGGTAAAAATTGATGCTTCTACTATATTTCTTACTATTGATGTGTGTAATTTATACACAGTAATTCCAAATAACATTGGTCTGGACTGGTTGGGGAGACAATTGAATAAAACTGGGCTTTTTGAACAAGACCAAGTAAATGTTTTTGTAACACTTATAGAAATTGTATTGGATAATAATTTCCTGTTCTTTGAGGGTAGTTATTTTAAACAGGTAACAGGAGTAGCAACGGGGGCAGCATGTGCCCCCATTTATGCAAATTATGTGATGTCTTATTGGGAGCAGGAGTATGCATTTCAGAGTGATTTCAAACAGCATATTCAGCATTACACAAGATTTCTGGACGATATTTTTATTGTTTGGAATGGAGATAGTAAAAATTTGGAATTATTTTTGAAGTACATTAACAGCACTGTAGAATTTTTAAAATTTACATATACATATAGTTCTACAGAAATATGTTACTTGGACATTCAGTTAGTGGTAGATCAAGATAAAAAGAGTCTTACATCTAATATCTATAGAAAGGCCACCTTCTCCAACTCTTATTTGAATTATCAAAGCTGGCACCCTAGCCATCAGAAAAAGGCTATTGTTAAGGGCCAAATGGTTAGGGCTGCCAGAATGACCAATGATTTTCAGAGATTTAAGGATGAATTACAATTTATTATGGAAATGTTTATAAGAAGAGGATATCCGGCTGTTTTAGTTAGTACTATAAAAGAGGAGATTATGGTAAAAAGGGACAAAGGATTTTATCAACCTATATTAAAGGTTAATACACAAGAAATCAGGGATATTGATTTACAGGCAGTTAATGTGGGAACTGGCAAAAAGTAAAGAAAGAGAAGGGAAAGATTGTTTGTATTTTATTACTACTTACACCGTAGATACAGAATTTCTGGTTAAGGTTATACGAAGGAACTGGGAACTTTTGAAGTTAGATGTGAATGTTTCCAGCAAAATCAGAACTCCACCCATAAATGTATATAGGAAAGATAGAGCTTTTAAAAATCTTTTAGAAAGGAATTATCTTCATAGAGTAGAGTCTTGTAGGGCAGTTGGAAATTTTAGGTGTGGAAGATGTAGTATTTGTAAGCATATCTCCACCACAGGAAATAAAATAGTAGTAGCACATGAAGTTATCTATATCAAGAGACAATTTGATTGTTTTAGTAGGAATGTTGTATATATTGCTAGATGTGACCAATGTCCAGCATTTTATATAGGTAAAACTTGTTGAACATTAAGAGAAAGGATAGGTGAGCATGTTTTAGACATAAGACATATGAAAAATACTAATGCCCTGTATAGACATATTAGACAGCATCCCAAACATGAATTTAAATTTAGTGTGATACAACAAATTATTAAGGATGCTCAAGGATGTGTATTGGATGTCCATTTGGACATTAGTGAAATGAAGTGGCAAATAAGATTAGATGCCATCACCTATCCGGGCATTAATGACAGTATTAGTATCTCCCCTTTGTTAAAGTTAAAATATATTTTAGGATAAAGTTCATGTATAGACCTGGTACCTTGTAGTATAAATAACTTTGATCAAGTTTTAAAAGGTTTATTTTTAAAAGGTTTATTTAATCATTTTTAATATTTTTAAACATTATTTTGAATGTTAAGCATGCTTTTATATATTAATATAACTATTATTTTAAAATTCCCTTTGTTGACCAACTAAATATACGGTTCGTTTTAGATTATATGAAATTTGTGTGAAATATAATTGTTACAATAAGTATTTGAATTTTATAGTTAAAAACATGGTTCTGGTTGAAAACATTTATAAGGAGCATGTGTTTTTAATGTTGTTATGGATACCAATGATGTAATTGAATTATTGTTTAATTCATAGGTATTTTTAAAGGGAGTGGGAGTTTGGGCTTACTTGTTCTGATGAAGTCTGTGAATGTAGGATGAAACCTAGGTTAACTTCTTTCAGTGTATTAGTGTACTGGTTTGGTGCAATAAACTTGTCAGTTTTTCTAAAAGAACAGTGTAAGTTCCAGTGTTTGGACTGCTCAAGTTTTCCGTGGTTGGATTTGTAGATACAAATTTTCTTTCCACACCCTTCCTACCCCAAAAGGGTTCTCAGATCTATCTCCAAACCAGTGGGCAGAGGCGCAAAACTAAGTCCTTTCCCTGCTCTCTACTGGTGGGGTTCCTGCAGAACAGAGGCCAAGGTTTCTACTCCAGACCTTTTCTGGTACCCAGAAAAGAGGGCACCTGGCACCCCATCCTTGATCGCTCCATTCTAAACACCTTCCTGGTGATCCCAAAATTCAAAATGCTCACCCTCCAGCAGCTGCTAACCATGCTCTCCAAGATGCTTGGCTAGCCACCCTAGATCTTAAAGAGGCCTACCTTCATATTCCTATCAGGGAATCATGCAAGAAATATCTCCGTTTCAGGGCAGGATCTCAGCACTTTCATTTCTCTGCGCTTCCCTTTGGCTTATCTACTGCTCCCAGAGTTTTCACAAAATGTCTGGCTCTGGCCATTGCCCTTTGCAGACAAAGGAATATCCAGATTTACCCATACTTAGATGACTGCCTAATTCAGGCATACAGCCAGGAAAAGCTGCTCAAGCACCTGGCCTTTGTAAAGTCCCTACTAACCTCCCTAGGGTACACAATCAATGAAATGAAATCCAAACAGGTGCCCACCCAAAGGATTATATTCCTGGAAGTAAGCCTGGACACAGCATCCCAGATGGCATTCCTTACACAGAGAAAAGCAAAATTTCCTGACAGCCTACTTCTCTTAACTAGCCACCAGACCCAAGCTATCTGCAATGAAGATCCTGCAAGCTCTGGGGTTCATGGCATCTTGCATACTACTCATTCCATATGCCAGACTGCATATGAGGAAAGTTGTACCTAAAAAGCCTTTGGTGTCAACACTCTCAAGACCTGGAGACTCTTATATCTATAATTCCTTGCCTCAGAAAAAATTTTCTTTGGTGAGCAACAACATGCTCCCACAACAAGGGACTACCTTTCTCACCCCCCTGCCACCCAGACCCTCTCCACAGATGCATCAGACTATGCCTGGGGTGCACACCTGGACGGCAGGTACATACAAGGCCAATGGAGCCCACAGCAAATCCCTCTGTACATAAACCAAAAAGAGATGATGGCTGTCCAGCACGCCTTGATAGCTTTCAAGCCCCTTCTCTCCCCAGGGGCTCTCTTGATCAAAACAGACAACACCACTATAATGTGGTATATCAACAAGCAGGGAGGGATTCACTCCCTACCCTCTTTGCAGGCTGGCCATGACCCTTTGGCACACAGCCTCTGCCATGCATCTCCACCTGTTAGCACAATTCCTACCAGGTTCTCTCAACTCTCTGGCAGATCAATTAAGCAGAAATCTTCTGGACCCACACAAGTGGTGCTCAACAGAAGAACCTTCACCCTAATAACTCAGAAATGAGGCACCCAGACAGTCGACCTCTTTGCCTCCCATATAACCATCAGCTTAGCAAATTCTGCCCCAGGGAGCATCACTGCATGCTTGGAAAGTGGATGCCCTGTCCTTCCACTGGGTCACTCTATCGTTCTATGCCTTTCCTCCACTACCTCGCATCCCCGGGGTACTGCTCAAAATAAAGGAGGAAAAACCAAGGACAATTCTTATAGCTCCAGACTGGCCTTGCCAGCACTGGTACCCCTTGCTGCGCAGCCTGTCCCCACTGCCACCATGGCATCTTCCTCAGATTCCAAACCTCCTGGTCCAGAGGGAAGGGGAATTCATGCATCCCCAATAGCAGACACTCAATTTGGCAGCTTGGCTTATTCCTTAACCCCCGATCAATCTGCCAACTTCAGTAAACAGGTTCTAGATGTTATACATGAGGCCAGATGCCCTAGCACTAGAAAGTCTTATGCTGACAAATGGAAAAGGTTCTGCACCTGGATTCAGGCTAAAGGAGCCAGTATGGCACAGCCGTCCCTCCCTCTCATCATGGATTACTTAGCTGACCTACTACACAGTGGCCTCTCTTTTTCCTTTATTAAAATTCATGCCTCTGCTATCTCTGCTCATTTTCCCACTGAGCAGTCCCTTTCCTCACACCCCTTGATCAAACAGTTCCTAAGAGGGGCTAGCAACTTGAGGCCACCCAGAAGAGCACCAACCCCAGCTTGGGACCTTAACTTTGTGTTGGAAAAGCTCACCCTGCCCCCTTCGAACCAGCTTCTTCTGCAATTTCTCTCCTGGAAGACGGCTTTCCTTCTGGCCATCACTTCAGCCAGAAGAGTCTCTGAGCTGCAAGCACTCATGGCTGTGGAACCCTACATCATCATCCATGCTGACAGGGTATCCCTCAGGACTAACCCAACAAGGTGGTGTCCAGGTTGCCTCTCAACCAATCCATTCATTTGTCCACCTTTTTTCCTAATCCCCAGAACAAGAGGGAAAGGATCCTGCACTCTCTAGATGTGCACAGACAGCTCAGATTCTATCTAGACAGGACTAAATCAGAAAGTCTGATCAATTGCTGGTTAGCTTTGCTACAGGGGCAAAAGGCAAAGCCATCTGCAAACAAACCATTTCCAAATGGATAGCACACTTAATCCATTTCTGCTGCAAACAACAAGGAAATCCTCCCCCCAAGGGGGTCAGGACTCACTCCACCAGAGCAGCCTCCACCTCTACAGCTTTCTTCAGAGGAGTCCCCACCAGGGACATCCTGGAGGCTGCCACCTGGACATCTGTTCACACTTTTACCAAACATTACCACCTGCCTCTCTTCTCCAAATCCAGGGCAGGGTTTGCCTCTGCAGTCTTGCACAGCATCCTAGCTAGCTCCTAGTTTCATTTACTGCCTCCACCCATTTCCTCAGCTTTGAGAATCAACCAAAATGTGATGACTGCAACAGTGAAACATGAAGAACATAGTACAGTTGTGTACACTTACCATAAATGTAGATGTTCGAGTGTATTCACTGTTGCAGTCCTGGTTTCCCTCCCTCCATCCCCCTTTTTTCTTCTCTTTCCTTACAAGGGACATATTGGTATTTACTTTCTACTGGTGGCGTTCTTCCACCAGAACTTGTCTCCTACTTGGGGGCTCCTGACAGTTTAGGGCAAGGAAAACTGATGTAATGGCATCGGCTGCCTTTCTTTATACTACTGATGACCTGACGTCAGTCCTGAAGCGACAGCAACCAACGCAGAAATACTAAGTCTCTGGTATTTCGGCCGGCCGAGGGCTACCCTGGCAGGGATAACCCAAATGAAATGACTGCAACAGTGAATACACTTGAGCATCTACATTTATGGTAAGTGTACAGAACTGTACTTTTGGCATTGTTAGTTGCATTTGTTGCCCTAAGCTGTGAGAAAGGAGAATTTTGTTTTTTTTTTTTGTAGTCAGTTCCTATATCTTCGATATTTAAGTCACAAAGAATGAAACAGCTTTGCTTAATTCAGTTGAAACATCTGTAGTAGAGTTTGTTGTACAATGTTGATATGACAGGGAGGAGATATTTATATTGCTATGTAGGTGTAGGTGGTTACCTGGAGTGAAATAGATTTTTTACATTCCCTTTTTAAACACCTTTATTGATTATCACTTGTGACATAGACAAACTTACATTTATGTAGAGATAATCAAAACATATTAACAAGTTTACATTTACAGACATTATAATTCACATTTTTGTTATATATCATATAAGCTAAGCAAAGTTACATAAATTATTCAGTGCCTTCCTTTTTCTTAAACCTCATTTATCCTCCAAACATTTTTTGCAGGTATTGTTCCCTCAAATTCCATTTTCCTGTGAAATTTACTCCTATCCTTTTCTAAATGTTCTACTTCCTGTTCTTTTTTTCTCTGTTAACAACATTCAGTACATAAAGTATAGCTGGTTTAGATTTTGATTTCCATTTTCTAGTAATTGCTTTCTTATCAGTCAGCAGAATTAAACTTATCAAGGTCTAGGTCTCTAAGCAATTCAGATCATGTATCCCAGCTCAAAAAGTAATTTCTTTAGTTAAACTCATTTGCTTGATCACTATTCATGACACAGTACTCTGTAGAGAATATTTAAAGTCTGCCAACTCATTACACTTCCAAAACATATGTTCCCAGTTACCCATTTCTTTCTCACCACAGCTCCAACATTTGCTATTTACTTGAGGAAATATTCTTTGGAGTCTGCTTGGGGTATAAAAGTATCTGTTCAAACACTTCCAGGCAAAAGTCCTAAATCTTCTAGATTTGTTGCATATTTACGAGCCATACATATGTCCTGCCTTTGTTTCTTTGTGAATTGCATAGCTAATCTCTCTCTTTCCAGTCTTTTCTGACCTCTTTTGATTGATTCTTATAGTATTGTGCAATAGTTCATATGCCCTACTAATTATCATTTTTTTAACAGCAACTTTTGTTCTAGATTCGGTTAATAAAATCAACCATTGCAGGTATTTCATTTAGGATTCTAGTTTGTCTATACTCTGATATCTGTTTGTGATAGAGAACGCAAGCACTAGCCTGCAATGCAAATGTCTTCTTGGCCTCTTCTCATTCTATCACCTTTCTTTCTCTGATTATTTGTTCCCAATACCTTGGTTCCTTTGCCAGCTTCCTCTAGCAAATTCCAACCCCCTCTTGTCTATTCTCTGCACTTCTAATTGCAGTCATACCTGTTGGTAGAATCTCCTTTCTTAATTGGCATAGTCCTTAGTATGCTTTCTGCTACTTTATGAATATGTATTTTATCATGTCTCCATAAATGTAGGTATTGCTGAACAGTTCATATGCGGGTACATAGTTTATAGCTATAGCATTTGTTTTATCTTCATTAATTATATATCCTGAAAAAACACAGAACTGTCTCAGAATATTTCACAATACTGAGGCGTCCTTTTCTGGTATCAGGTACAAAATAATATCATCTGCAAATAAAGCCAACTCTTCTTGAACAGCATGCCAATTATATCCTTAAATTTCTCAGTTCATTATTTTCTTTGCCAGTTGCTCTAAATATAATGCAAATAACAAATGGAGAGAGTAAATGTAATGCAAATAACAAAAGGGAAAGAGGACATCCCTGCCTGGTTCCTCTGTTCAGACTCAACTTATTTGAGAGCAACTCTGATTTTTGCCTCTGATCCCTTATATACCCTTCTAATTAACCTTGTTATTGTATCAAGAAATGCAAATGCTTCAATTTTTCTACTCATAAAAATCCCAGCTTACTCTGTTAAATGCTTTCTCTGCATCAAGAGCCACCAATAACAGTGGTATTTTCTCACATTCTGCTTCCCCCCCTTTGGATCATCACTGTTAATGTTGCCAAATGCCTGCCTCCCGTCTACAAAACCACATGAGTCCATTTCTATCCATTTTGGTATCACCTTTGCCATTCTTTTAGCTGTTATAGAAATAAACTGTTATAATTCTGGTTTAAAATTGAAATGAGCCTATATAAAGCTGGGTCAGATGGGTCTTTATCGTCTTTAGGTATTACAGCCACCACAGCTTTTTTCTAGGATGTTGATGCTTCCCCCTCCTTTTAAAATACTTTTAAACAAAACCTTCCAGATCACTTTCTTTCCTCCTAGCTCCCAAACTTCAACTGCAATACCATCTATTCCTGGAGACTTTCCTGCCGATTGGTTATAGATCACAATTTTTATCTCATCTCTTCCTTTTTTAATTGTTAGTTGTTGAGCCTCATCTGCCTCTAACCTTGGCATATTTAAGTCTTCCATAAATGTTTCCATTTGTGCTTTTTCTTGATTTCCCAACTTCTCTGCTTTATGCAAATCTTCATAAAAATTATGAAATATATCCAATAGCTCTACAGGATCTCTGGTTATTTTTCTCCTTATAAGCTCCCTAAGTTTGGCAACAACCCTTTCTACTTTATTTTTCAAGTCATTGTACCAAAAGTTTTTGTGCTCTGGAGGTATTATTAAAAATCATTTACTTAACACCAGTCTTTTTGAATTCATGCATATTATCCAGGTACTCCCTTATTTGTCTCTTTAGCACTCTGCAGTTGTACCTGTTCTTGTTCTGTGAGATTCCTCTTAATTTATCATGCTTTAATCTTTGTCTGTTCCTCTAAACAAGTCCTGTTACTTCTTAACGGGATCTGTTTTATTTCTACCCTATTTTAAACTGCACTTTCATTTTATCTCACTCAATAGCTATAACTTCTGGAGTAGTTTTTTATCTTCCCTAATAACTCCTGAATAATTTCCACTATCCATTCCTTAAATTCCTCTCTCTTTAACAGGTAGGTGGGAAAGCATCAGTGCCTCATCTTTACTTCATTACCCTGTATTTTTATCCAAGTAATGCATGGTCTGAAATAATTATTGGACGTGTATTAAAGTTCTGAATTAAATGGACATGTTCCTGTGCTAAAGCTCAAGGCAACCAAAAACTCTGCAGCTTCTCCGTTACCCACAATGCACCAGCCCCAGTTATCCCAGATCTCATGTTCTGCTTTCCAGTGAAAGACATGGTTTCCAACACTCTCGAGTGATATTTAGTTAAGTTTATAAAAATTTCACTTATTTGCTTAATTTTCCCATCTCTATGTAGATTACATTTTTTCGTTACCTATCCCATTCCTTTTTGACTTGTCTTGTGCTATATTTGTTATTTTCCTTCCTTTTCTTGTACTCGTGTACTTCTTGATACTGTTGTTAGTATATTTCTTTAGTACTACATTTTATGTGTTTCTGTAATACTATTGTTGGTAGCAGTTCTTTGCCCTTTATTTATCTCTGTTAAAAAAAAAAAGTAGTTGAAATAGTTACATTTTTTTCCCTTTCTTGATTTTTGTTGGAGTGGCAGTATGGCAGATAAAGCTCCAGCAGGCTTTAAAAAATATACTAAGTGTGATCATAAGCTCTGTCAGATACCCCCACTTTATGTGTATATCACTTAGGACCACTTCATTTACAAGAAGATTGTTCTATTTGCCATGGGTTTAATCTGAGGGCATTAGTTGAATGCAAGAATAAACTCATTCTTAAAGGCCTTTTGCCTTCTTCTTTTGGAGAGGCTATATCTGGAGAGAAATCTCTGAAAACCAAGACTAAAAACCTCATCTCCGAGCACTTCTTCATCCTCTGCTTTGGAGTCCTCAAAAAATAGGTCTTACAAAGATCCAACTTCACCCTGGGATCCGAAGAAGCTGAAAATGTCTGATCTGACTCCTTTGGATTCAAGGAGACAAAAATTATCTGATCCGTCCTTCTTGAATCCAACACTACCTTAGTCGGATCCAACCATTGCTGGTACTTTAACTTCAACACCTGTTATATTACCAAGGGATCTGTATTCACCATTGGTGGATCCCATACCCTCAAGTGTACCTTCCCCATTTCTGGACATACCCAGGTCTCCTTTGGTGTTTTCCACTCTTTCTTTCAGACATCACACAGAGAAAGATGTGGAAAGAGTGATGAGGAAGACACTCTTGGCGCAGGGTCAGATGGGTGCCCACTCTGAGTCAGGAGGTCCATTCTTCTGATACACCCCCACTACAACTTCCTCCTCTGATTCCTTCAGTGGTCTCAGAGTTTATGGATCCCAGTTGCCCAGATCCATCTGGCTTGGATCCAGAGATTGCTGTATCCTTAGATCCTAAGCTTACTCTGAGTGCTCTGATCCCATCGGATCCATGGTGCTCTAGGAGCTGAAGCTTCGCAGTCAGATCTGAGGTGTTGCAGTCAACTCTGAGGCGTTCGCTGCCTGTGCACCTTGGTTCCTTTGCAGTGGACAGCTTGACTCTGGCTTCTACCTCAGGCATTTTGCCTTCTGAGCATGGGAGGGCCACTGTCCAGAAGTTTGCCTTGTTGGATCCGATGTCTTCCCTTTCTCTGGGGTGATCTGCTTTTCAGGTTGTGTAGAGAGTTTTCTCTGCCTCGACAGAATGGATGAATCCAATCCCCTCCCATCGTAGATCTTCAGCCCTGATGTCTCAGCATTCAGAGCTTCACCAAATTTTTCCATATGGACAGCCAGTATTAAAACCCTAGGCTTCCCCACAGGGAATCTTGATTTCTTCTTCTGATACCTCTCCAGATCATCCCACAGAGGAGGTCCCTAAGAAGAAGACATGCCAGAGGAAGCACCTAGATTCACCAGAGGAGTCCATCACAGAAGAAACGGATTTCGATGAAGGTGAAGGGTCCCCACTGTCACCTCCTGAAGATGTCCCATTTGGAGACAACCTTGAGATTCTTAAACAGAGAGGTGACTGGATGTCCAGCAACACTTAGTTTGAGGAGTCCATATTCCAGGAGGCCTTTGGTACTGTCTCATCTACCTCCTGGGTGACTCCACCCACCAAAGAGCTCATTGAGCTGATCTCTTGGTGGGCTTGGAAGAAACCTGTCACCATTGAACCTATACCTCAAAGACCAGATAAGATTATGGCACCACCCATGGACAAGCAGTTTTGGGGAAAAGGGGTGTCCTTTGATGGCATGGTCATAGCGTCTGCCAACAAAAAGAAACTTGCCAAGGAGAGTTCCACTGTCCATCCCCCCAACAACACGTCTCAGGCAATGGACAGATTTGATAAGTGTGTCTCTGCTTCAGCAACCTTTGCTTTAAGGTCCCTGAATTATTTTGCATACTTTACAAGACTTCAGAGGGATTTGATTAAGGAGTTGTCATATACCCTCTCAGGAGCTGTTTCTGAAGAAGTTCAGTCATCTGTGGCTTCTCAGTTGGCTAGAAGTTAGGAGGCATACCTAGATGTGCTTGTGTGATTTTGCAGAGCCCTTCAAGTTGTTTGTCAATGCTTCCTTTGACGGCACATCTTTGGCCCCAAGGTGAAGGAAATGCTATCCAGATGTGAAAAGGATAGAAAGACCCCGTCTGCCATGGGCTTATGTTTTTCAACCCCTCGAAGATCCTTTACCAGAATCAATAGGGACAACAAAAAATTTGGTTCAAGAAGTCTCGGTCCATTCCAAGACACATGTAGAGGAGGTTCCCATAGAGGCAGAGGAGGGAACTCTAATGGACGACGATAACCACATGGCAGAAGTGGCCCGCAAAACCAGGGGTCCAGAGAGTCCTTCTTTGACAGATCCCATTAGCGCTCCTGAAAGGAGCTCTGATTGCCCTCCTGTGGAGGCAGTCAGGGACGTTTATCCCTGCACCAGGGAGCATGGCTAGACTTAAAAGATACTTGGGTGCAGTGGATTAATTTATTGAAGTTGAAAGGATCTGTATGGTGAAGATGTTATTGTGATGTTTCTTTTTTACATTTATTTTGAGTGTTTTTATAACATGCAATGGATTATTTCCAGAGGGTTACATAATTCCCTTTTCCCTTCCTTTTCCAAACTCAAGAAACATCCTTGATGTTCCACCCAGTCAAAGGGAACAAGCAGCAATTCAAATTAAAGCGCTGCTAGAAAAAAGTGTCATCCAAGAGGTCCCATCAGACCAGAGAGAATCCGGAACTTACTTAAGGTTCTTTTTAGTGCCAAAGAAAATAGATGACTGGAGACCAGTTTTGGATCTCACTGGTTTAAACAAGTCAGTTCAAACAAACTAAGTTTCAGATGGTCACGGTTCAGTCCATTTGAACCAAGTTTCGGATGGTCACTGTTCAGTCCATTCTCCCATTTCTGGGCAAGGATGACTGGATGTACTCAATAAACCTTCAGGATGCATACTATCATATAAAGATGAACAAAATAAAAGGTAATTGGAACCACAAACAGTTAAAAAATATTTATTAAACATGTAAAACACTAAAACCCTGAAAATAAAATGAAGTAAATGTTTTTAAACAATCCACTGATTGGTTTAAGGTTTGTATTTCAGTCTCATATTGAAGTTGAGTGGTATTATTGCCTGAAGAAGCCTGTATTGGTTAGAAGTGTGTTGTTACACTCGTGCTTTTACAACATTTACTTAATTTTATTTTCATTGTTTTAGTGTTTTACACATTTAATAAATATTTTTTAACTTGTTTGTGGTTCTGATTACCTTTTATTTTGCTGAGATATTTGAGTTTGTATTAGTAATGGACTTGGCACCGTACCAATACCGTTTTTTTCTCTGGATTATATAAAGATGAACAGACGATCCAGAAGGTATTTATGTTTCTGGCTGGGAGCCAGTCATTACCAGTTCAGACTTCTGCCCTTTGGACTCACTACAGCCCCCAGGTTATTTACCAAGTGCATAGCAGTAGCAGCAGCTCACTTGAGACTGCAAGGATTCCACGTGATTCCATATCTAGATGACCGGCTCATTTCCACTCCGACCAGGCATCAACTGATAAGGGCAAGAGATCAGGTTCTCCAGATTGGGCTGTCTTCCAGGGATAACCATAAACTACAAAAAGTCTCAACTAAAACCAACTCTGGTCTAGAATTCATAGGAGGGATACTCAACAAAGTCAACCATAGCTTCACTACTGCCCTCAAGAGTTCAGACCATATGATCACAGGCCAGGAAGATAATCTGCAACACCAAGATTTCAGCCCGCCTGGTCCTTCAAGCTCTGGGTTCAGTGGCAGTGGCAATAAAATTAGTACTTTAGTCAGATTTTACATGAAAATTCTTCAATGGATGCTAGCCACACAGTGGTCAATACAGAACAAGAAAAAAGTTCTATAAAGTAGCACGTAAGGAGTTAACAGTATTGTGAATGACTGCTTTTGTTGTTTTATTATTTTTCAGATTTGACTACTGAGTCAGATTTCCACATTTAAAAACAGTACCAAACAAATCACGGTGGTGGTGCTGCAGTAGCGTTGTCACCTCACAGTAAGAAGCTGTCCGGTTCGATTCTCAGCTAGAGCATTTTCTGCGTGGATACATGTGTGAATGGGCGTACCTTCGTTGAAGGTTGTGCGTCAGGGCTGGTAACTCGGCACATAAAAATCAACTACCAATTATTAGCGGACCAGAGTTCTGCTGTGGCGACCCCTAACCAGGAAAAGCCAAAAGACACAAACAAACAAACCAAATAAATCACGTTTAAAACAACTAATCCCCAGTCACCTTCCATTAGTCATGTTCAAAGAAATTTAAAGAAACAACACAACTAAAACTAAAGCTATAAGAATTTAAATGAATATATAACTATATATATCAAGAGCTGTTTGTTTAAAGTTTTATAAAGTCTGTGCTTGCAAAAAACATTTATATTCACACTCTCTTTCAGACCAGGAAATTTATCAGCTTTAAGTCTGATCTGCCATACAGACTCTCTGCACTCGAATAATACTTTATAGTTGCCACAGAAGGCATTCATTTCAACAGAGTCTAGCACAAAAAAATCAAAATTTCTTAAAGTTATTACACTGTAGAGAATGACTCGCCAAGGCATTACCAGTGTCCCCTTTCTAATCGCCAGTGAATGTTCATAAATTGTATGTGCCAACTTCCTTATAGTTTTACCAACATAAAAGCAGGTACTTGAATCACATAAGCCTAAACATACTACACCTTTTGAATTACAACTTTACCTCCAGTTATATAGAATTTCCATGTTTAAATCACTCAAAAAAAATACTTGTGGTGTTGGAAATAAAGCAGCACTGCTTACAGTTGCCGCATTTAAAAGTCTCAAAGGTAACGTGATTCATTTTCTTAAGTCCAGTGTGTCTATCTAGGTTGGATCTAATGCAATTAGTTCATTTATAAGTGAGCAAAGGATGAACACCTAGAATCTTAGCTAAATCCCCATTACCTAAAATAATCTTCCAGTTATTCTGCAAGATATTTCTAATGCTGGAGATGTCAGTGGTACTGGGGAGTGGAAAAGCACCTTTTTAGCCAATAGGCAAACTAGATTGGGGGATGTTTGTATATCTTCTCTGGCCAAAGAACATAAAGTTTGACCTTATCAAGGGTTGGTCTTGCCTTACCAGTATGTAACAAATAGATTTCATGAATAATGATAGCCAACTGATCATTATCATAGCTAGCCATGAAGAAAACATTTCAGTATCTCAGTTTCTTCCGCAAAAATCTCTTCATTGCTCGTTAATCTGCTAAGTCTTATAAACTGTCCTTTTTTCCACTCCTTTTTTCATGTGGTGTGGATGTTGATTATACCTGTGTAAATAAACATGACAATTCTATTTATGAACATAATATATACTTATTATGTCTCCATTTATATTCTTATGGTTGTTATTTTCAGTTGTGTTGTTTCTTTAAATTTCTTTGAACATTGACTTATTTTTAAGTGGCTGGGAACTGGTTGTTTTGAACATGTGATTTGTTTGGTACTGTTTTTAAATGTGGAAACTTCATTCAGTAGTCAGATCTGAAGAAGATCTTGGTGTAAAATTAAAGAATGAAAGCACTTATTTACAATACCGTTGACTCTTTACGTGCTGCTTTATAGAACTTTTTTTCCTGTTCTTTGTTTTGTTGGTTATAAGCCACTTTTTACAATGGCCAGTACTTTACCAGCCAATGTCTTTTCAGACACAAATCACTTAGGCATGCAAGACAGACCTCAGGTGGTGGATTCAATCACATCAGGTTCTACAAGGCCGTCCATTTATTCCCCCTTAACCAAAGGCCATAATGACCACGGACACTCCCCAACTGGAGGGGGGGGCATTTTCTGGTGAAAACGGTCCAAAGCAGTTGGTCCCCCGAAGAGGCCAACTTGCACATCAGTGCCCTAGAGATGAGAGAAGTGTTTTTAGAATTGCAGACCTTCCAGAATGCTCTCCCTCTGGGGACTATTGCAGTTCAAACAGACAATAAGTCAGTAGTTTGGTACATCAGCAAGCAAGGACGGACCAGATCCTACCTCTTGTGTCGACAAGCTCTCAGAGAGTGGCAATGGGCAGTCTCATCCAACCGCTTTCTCATAGTGCATATTCCGGTGAAATCCAATGTGATAGCAGACAAACTAAGCAGGTGCATTCTACTACCTCACGAATGGTCCCTCAACAAGAACATCATGGAAATAATTTTCCATCAGTGGGGCCAGCCTTGCTGCAGTCCTTTTTGCCTTTAATAAATTAAGCAAAGCCTTCTTGAAAGGTACTCTTCTTCTTCTTAGACCCCCTTTTAAAGAACCTACTCCTTCATGTGACCTAAATCTGGTACTGCAGGCTCTTACTAAATCCCTCTTTGAACCAGTAACTTCATGTGACCTTAAATATCTTTGCTGGAAGACCATCTTTCTGGTGGCTGTTACCTCTGCCAGACGAATTTCTGAGATTCAAGCCTTGTCCTCTAAACCACCATACTTGATTTTTCACAAGGATAGAGTTATACTACAAACTAATGCTTCCTTTCTTCCTAAGATAGTGTTAGAATCTAATATAAAAAAAACAGAAGCAGCAAAACTAACTAAATAAATAAAAATGCTGGCAGGCAGAGTTTCACAGGCACAAATCACTCAGGTGATGATAAACCAAAGGTGTATTAATGATAAAAATCCACAGGAAAAACAAATAAAATGTGAGCACTTTCGTTAAACAAGTGTTAACTTCATCAGATACCATTAAAATGTAAGACGGCCATTTATATATATATATATATATATATATATATATATAAAACACTCTGATTGGGTTATACAAAGTTAACCAGGAGAAAATTAATCTAATTTTGGAATTATTAGAAATTGTTTTAAGAAACAACTACTTCTCCTTTAATGGCAGGTACTTTCTGCAGACCATAGGAGTGGCAATGGGTTCAGCTTATAGTGGGGCATTCGCGAATATGGTAATGGCATATTGGGAAAGAAATTATGTATTTCAGTCTCAGTGCTATTCTAAGGTCAAACTGTATTATAGATACCAAAAGGATATCAGCTTGATATGGAATGGGTCACTGGTTGTTTTGGAAGAGTTTTTGAGATACCTTAACACCACCACTACATTCCTGCAGTTCAGTTGGGTGATTAACCTGGATTATACGAATTACCTTGATGTCCACTTGTACAAAGACACACATAATGAAAAGTATGCTACTAGGATCCACAGGAAAGAGACCTACTCAAACTCGTTCCTGCATTACAATAGCTCCCACCCCAAGCATCAAAAGAGGTCAGTAGTTAAAGGGCAATTAGTTCAAGCAACCCGTATGATCTCCAGAGAAGAATATTTTCTCATTGAATGCAACAACTTAAAAACTATGTTCTTGAGGAGGGAGTACCCAGCAGACTTGCTTAATGAGCTTATGCAGGAAGTGATAGTTAAAAGAAGAGTAGGGCATTTTAAGCCCATAGTTGGGGAAAACACACTAGACAACAGCCCCTCTGAAGTTGAAGAGGGGAGACCTGAGTTGGAAAAAAGTTCTTTTTGTAGATCTATGGTGCTTACATTCAACTCTGACTCATACCACTTGATGTCCATTTTTTATAAGAACTGGGACATTTTAATGGATGACTTGTACATCAGGCCACAAATAGGAGAAAGACCTATAGTTACATACAGAATGGGATCAAACTTAAAAGACCTTCTTAGGAAAGGATCTAACTACACTAGAACAGGACGTGTAGGGATGTACAAATGTGAGTCTTGTAACTGGTGCCACAAGGTGAAATCAGGCAGCAAATTTACAGTGAATGGTATAGACCATTATGTAAAAGGTAAATTTAACTGTCACTCCAAGGCAGTGGTCTACATGGCTACATGTGACCAATGCCTAGCATTTTATGTAGGCAAAACAGAAAGGAAATTTAATGCCAGAATTTATGAACACAACTATGCCATAAGAAAGAATAATATTAATAATGCTTTAGCGAGGCATATTCAGGACAATACTGGCCACAATTTCACATTTAAGGCAATAGACCATGTAGAGATCAGTGACAAAAAGCCTTGGGGACTTCAGTTAGAGTTAAAGGAGTTAAGGTGGCAAATCTTACTACAGGCAGATAGATGGCCAGGGATAAATGACAGGACATCCATTTCTCCTGTATTGAAATTAAAAGCCCTAGAAAGGAACAAAATATCTCAAAACATTTGTTAAGCACAAGCACTTTTGTATGTATTTGGCTTTGGTAAACATTTTAGCATTATGTGAATATTTAACATGAGATGTAATATGATCCTATCTCGCCTACATTCATAACTGATGGGCTCGGAGCTGAGAATCGGCTCCGACACGGCCGATACACTAGCACGAAGTCTCTCATTGGCTGGGCCAACCCCCTTATCCCAGGATGCACCATGCCCAAACCCCCAGATCTCGTTTGCCACTTCTGAAGTAACAACGTGGTCTCGACTTGGCTGTGGCTAAGTACCCTTCTTTTTTGGCCTTTTTTTGGGTCGTTTTTGCTCATAGCTTAAATATTTCATAACCAAACAGCTATTTTAATAGCTATCTTCATCTGTATTACCTTGTGATTGGCTGTGTTTGTTTTTTTTGGTGTTGTGTGATTCCTTCTGTTTGGCGGGCTAGGCCCATTTGAGTTAGAGGGCCTTTGCCCTATTTTTTTTGTCGAGCGTTTTAGTTAGAGCTCTTCTCTCCCTTCTCTTCCTTGTGTTTTGAGTGCTTTGTAGGTTATGTCTGGCAAAGAAAAAGAGCATAAGCCGTCATGCTTTAAAAAATGTTCGAAATGTGGCTACAAAATGTCTTTAACAGATGGCCATCCCATCTGTGTTTATTGCTTAGGGGCTAAACACTTGCAGGAATCTTGCAGTGTTTGCCATGCCTTTTCCTCTCGTGTACTACAAGAGAGGAAAAATAAGTTGATTTTGAAAGGGTTATTATAAGAAGTCTTCGGCTCCGACAAGTCCGTCGGAGCTGCCGGAAAAAAGAACTAAGTCTTTGTCCTCTTCCTCTTCCTCGGCTCCACTGATATCGGAGCTGCAGGATAGGGAATCTATGTCTGGGTCCTCTACCTTGGCTCCAATGGTCTTGGAGCCGCAGGAGAGAAGATCTAAGTCTCGGTCTCCTTCCTCGGCTCCATTGGTCTTGGAGCCACAGGAGAGAGAATTTCTATCTGAGTTTTCCTCAGCTCCATTGGTCTCGGAGTCACAGGTGAGTGTTTCAGCTCCAGGGTCGGTTTCTTCAGCTCCTGAACCGTCGGCGCCGAAGGGGGTCTCAGTGCTAATCGAGTCTTCTTCGGCTCCGATCCTTCTGGAGCCGATTAGGAGTCGACATTCCAGCATTGCCTCCGAGCCAGTTCAAAGAGTTTCTCGCCCCCCCATCTGTTTCCTCCAGGTCCTCCAGGCTTTCAGATTCGGATTTGGCTAGGGTGGTCCAGAGGCTCCTCCAGTCACCTGTTTTATCTAAATTATTTTCAGCTCCAGCCCAGCGGCCGGAGCCAACCATTTCAATTCCATTTCTTCCTCCTCCAACAACCCTGGGTGTCATCGGAGACGGGGTTCGCAGAGTCTGGTGAGGTTCCTGAGTCAGTTCCGAGGCCCACTGCTTGTCTGTCGGCGCCGTCTTCGGCTCCAACCTTTTCGGTTCCTTCCAAGGGTTTTGGTTCTCAGGTTTCCTCGGCCGAGCCTGAGGGGGATTTCTTGGGGCTTCTGGTTTCAGCCCAGAGTCTCCCCCTTGGTGCCTTGGCTGGGGGGACCCCGACACTGGTCATGGTCTCGCAGGCGGGCCTTTCTTCAGATTCTGGTGGACCCGCCTTTGAGGCTACGAGGAGTGCGCTAGACAAATCTCTAGTGACTTCACCTGAATCTGCGACCCCTTCCTTAGACACGGCGACTAGAGCTTCTGGTGCCCCCCTGTCTTTGGACAGCGCCGCTCCGAGGCCTGAGGATTCCTCCATGTGTGGTCCCCCTTTTTCCGAGGAGCCTTCATTGTCTTTACCTGAAGAGCTCCCCAGGAAAAAGTTGTGCAAGATGAAGCACACAGACTCCCCAGATGAGTCTGTCACCTCGGACACCGACCTTGATGATGCGGAAGGGTCCCCGAAGTCGTCCTCTGATGATGTCTCATTCTCCGATGTCCTGGAGATCTTGAGACAGAGGGGCGACTGGCCATCCAAAACCCCTTCCGCGGAGGAGTCGGTCTTCCTCAAGGCCTTCGGAGCCCAACCTTCCACCTCCTGGGTGTCTCCACCCTTCGATGAATTACTGGACCTTATTTGTCAAAGGGTGTGGAAGCACCCTGACTCTGTGGAGCCAGTTCCTTCTCGCCCCAACAAATTTTTATCTGCACCCCCTGGCAAGGAGTTTCTAACCAAGGGAGTCCCAGTGAATGCTATGGTGGTGGCGTTTGCCACCCAGCAGGATGTGGCAGAGGCATCTACGTCTATCCATCCTCCTGACAAGGAGTCCAGGAGCATGGATAGGTATGGGAAGCGTACCCTGACTTCAGCGACCTTTACCCTGTGGTTGCTGAATTATTTGTGTCATTTTATGAGGCTCCAAAGGGATCTCATAAAGGAGTTGGGAGATACCCTGTCGGGTAACATGCCTGAGGCGTGGACGCAGTCTGTCAACGCCCAGCTGTCTACCCTTTTGTCGATTGTTAACTCGTCCATGAGTCTCATTTCGTATGCAGCTGAAGGGGCGAGTAGGGCAGCGAGTTCTGGTGTAGCCCTTAGGAGGCAAGCCTGGATGCGCTTGTGTCACTTTGCGGAGGCTTTCAAGTCTTCTTCCACAGATGCTCCATTTGATGGGTCCTCACTTTTTGGACCTAAGGTGAAAGACACACTCACTAGATGCGAGCAGGAGGGTAAGACTTTGTCTGCCGTTGGGGCCCATTTTTCGCTCCCTTCGAGACCTTATCCTAAGGTGCAGAGGGGAGGAAAGATGTGGTTCAGAAAGTCCCAAAAGTCTTTCCCTGCCCATCAGAGTGAACCCCCTTCCAGAGGCAGAGGAGGGGGGAATTATTCTGGAAGACGTCGCCCTAGAGGCGACGGAGGCCCCCGCAACACAGGAGATCACGAATCCTTTCGTGGTTCCTCCTTCCACCGTCCCTGAGGGACTGCCTGACTGTGTGTCTTTGGAGCCAGTCGGGGGTCAATTTTCAGAGCATCCAAGAGCCTGAGGTTCCATCACTCAGGATCAGTGGGTGCTTCGTATCATCGCCGGAGGGTACACCATTCCCTTTATCTGACCCCCTCCACCGTCAAGGAAAATCCCGGACGTGCCACCCAGTCAACGGGATCAAGCAGCCATAGAGGTCGCAAAGCTACTCAGAAAGGGAGTCATCCAGCCAGTCCCCACAGACCATACTGGATTAGGAACTTACTCAAAGTTATTTTTGGTGCCAAAAAGAACAGGGGACTTGAGACCCATTCTGGACCTCAGCCACCTAAACCGCTTTGTAAAGAAGTCCAAGTTCAGCATGGTCACGTTGCAATCCATTTTCCCATTGCTGGAAAAAGGAGTATGGATGTGCTCCATCGATCTCAAGGATGCCTATTATCACATCAAGATAAACAGGTCGTCCAGGATACATTTACGCTTCAGCCTAGGAGCCAGTCACTTCCAGTTCCAAGTCCTGCCCTTTGGTCTCACCACAGCCCCCAGGGTGTTTACCAAATATCTGGCAGTGGTGACGGCTCACCTGAGATGTCTGGGATTCCAGGTGTTTCCGTATCTAGACGACTGGCTCCTCACCGCCCCCACCAGGCATCTTCTTATTCAAGCTGTGAGTGCTACCATCAAATTGGGACATCTATTAGGAATTACATTCAACTGGGAAAAGTCTGTATTGCTGCCATCACAGCATGTTGCCTTTATAGGTGCAGAGCTAGACTCTGTGGAGATGCGAGCATTCCTTCCTACAGAGAGGATAAAGATACTACAGAACCAAATCCTAGCCTTACTACCCCGAAGCAAAGCCCCAGCCAGGATGGTCCTTCAGCTTTTGGGGTCGATGGTGGCCGCCATTCTTCTGGTCCCTCTGGCAAGATTGCACATGCAAATTCTCCAATGGCTCCTGTTGACCCAGTGGTCGTACCAAGATCTGCCCTTGTCCTACCCGATTCTCATTACAGATACCTGCCGGCGAGATCTTTGTTGGTGGCTCCTCTCCTCCAACTTGAACCAGGGGCAACTCTTCTGCCCCCCCTCCCCCATCGCCACAGTGACCACGGACGCCTCTCAGATAGGGTGGGGGGGCATTATCTGGACAGGACAGTTCAAGGCACGTGGCAGGATCACGAAACCCACTTACACATCAATGTCCCGGAGATGAGGACAGTGCTTCTAGCATTGCAGGCACTTCACAGCTCTCTTCCCAAGGGTACCATCACAATCTTCTCAGACAATATGGCGGTAGTATGGTACCTGAACAAGCAGGGAAGAACCAGGTCTTATCCTCTTTGCAGAGAAGCCATGAGAGTTTGGAACTGGGCGATCGCTTCCCAGTGATTTCTAGTGGCAACGCACATTCCGGGGAAGTCCAATGTGATAGCAGACAGGCTGAGCAGAGTTATTCTGATGCCTCACGAGTGGTCCCTGAACGACCGAGTAGTGGCTAGGATCTTCACCAAGTGGGGGTTTCCCTGTTGCGACCTTTTCGCCAGCCCCTGGAATGCGAAGTGCAGCAATTTCTTCTCCCTGATTCCCCCCCAGGGGGGGTCACCCAGGGACACTCTAGTCCACAATTGGACCTCCGGTCTGCTCTATGCCTTCCCTCCGGTCCCACTACTGTCAAAGGTGATTCAGAAGGTGATCTGCTTGGGAAGCAACATGATTTTGATCGCACCACACTGGCCCCGTCAGGTTTGGTTTCCTTTCCTTCGGAAGTATGCAGTGAAGGATCCCTGGATTCTGGACCCAGCTCCAGCCCTCCTGACTCTTCAGTCAGGTCAGGCCCATCCATCACTGCGAACTCTCAAGCTAACGGCTTGGCTGCTCCACTTCCGACCTTAGTCAGACAGCATATCCTTTCGCCTGAAGTGGTCCGGATTCTGTCTTCCTCTCATAGAGCTTCCACTAAGGAGATATATTCCAATAAATGGAAAAGGTTTGCCATTTGGGCCCAGCAGCACAACCTTGGCCCTCTGACAGCCTTGGTGTCCGCAGTATTAGATTTTTTTGGCAACTCTTTTTAGACAGGGTTCTGCTGTCCCCACGCTTAAAGTCCAATTGGCAGTGATTTCTAATTATCATGTTGCCTTTGAGCCTTCACTCATGAGTCATAAATTGTGTAAGGTCTTTCTTAAGGGAGCTTGGTTGCTTCACCCTCCGGTGTCGCAACCTGTTTTGCCATGGGATTTGAATGTAGTTTTAGGAGCCTTGACGTCTTCTCCCCTCGAGCCGGCAGCCACTTGTGAGCAAAAGTTCTTATCTTGGAAGACTGCCTTCTTGGTAGCTATTACTTCAGCCAGAAGAGTTTCGGAGCTTCAAGCCCTCTCTGTTAAGCCCCCTTATCTGATCTTTCACAAAGATAGAGTATCTCTAAGACTAAACCCATCATTTCTTCCGAAAGTTTCTTCTGTTCTTTGTCTGCAGCAATCTATAGAGCTACCAGTTTTCTTTCCAAAATTTTCCAACAAGGCAGAATACAGACTTCATCATTTGGATGTGCATAGACAACTGAGGTTTTACTTGGATAGGACACAGCAGCAGAGGAAATTGGACCAGTTGTTTGTGGCCTTTGCAGATAACAGGATTGGCAAAGCAGTAACTAAGACCACTATTGCTAGGTGGATTAGGGATTGTGTTTAATTTATTTATACATCAACAGGAAGGGACCTTCCATTTCCAGTTAAAGTGCATTCTACTAGGGCTATGGCTACTTCAGTGGCCTTCCACGCCAGACTGTCGGTGGATGAGATATATGCAGCAGCCACTTGGGCTTCTCCACATACTTTTATTTCTCATTACAAGCTGGACGTGGCCTCTAGAGGTCGGGCGTCTTTTGGTTCCACAGTGCTCAGGAGTGTTTTCCAGTGAGCCTCCCAGGATCTAGGTGCTAGGGACGCTGTCCCATCAGTTATAAATGTAGGCGAGATAGGATTGCATTACATCTTTTAGTTATGTACTTACCATAACGATAGATGTATGTGATTCATCTTACCTACATTCGTACGTACCCGCCCTCCTTCCCCCTACCTGTTGGATCTGGGGGAAACACTATTGTACAGTTGGAGTGGCTCATGTGAGTGAGTTGTTGTGGGGCAAACAAGATCTGGGGGTTTGGGCGTGATGCATCCTGGGATAAGGGGGTTGGCCCAGCCAGTGAGAGACTTCGTGCTAGTGTATCGGCTGAGTCGGAGCCGATTCTCGGCTCCGAGCCCATCAGTTATGAATGTAGGCGAGATGGATCACATACATCTATCGTTATGGTAAGTACATAACTGAAAGTTTTTAAAAATTACTTTGGTTTTAGTTTTATCCTATTTAGAATCATTCATGGCACAAGTGTGAGACTAATAATTTATCTTTTAATTACAAGTTTTAGTTGTATTTAAGATGCAACAGTTTCAACTGTAACACAGTCATCAAGGGGTTAATTAATGTTCTGTCTCAGTGTTGCTTAGCTAGCTGCCTCTCTTTGCTTACCCAATCAGAGTGTTTTTTATATGTATATAAATGGCTGTCTTACATTTTAATGGTGTCTGATAAAGTTAACACTTGTTTAATGAAAGCGCTCACATTTTATTTGTTTTTCTTGTGGATTTTTATCATTAAATACACCTTTGGTTTATCATCACCTGAGTGATTTGTGCCTGTGAAACTCTGCCTGCCAGAATATAATATCAATTAATCCATTAATGTTCAAGTATTCTTTCCTAAATTTGCTAACAAGGATGAAAACATACTACATTTACTGGATGTCCACAGACAATTACGTTTATACCTGCATAGAACAAAAGACATCAGGAAATCTCACCAATTGTTTGTTTCATTCGCAGAAGCAAAATTGGGAAAACCAGTTGCCAAAGTAACTTCATCTCGGTGGCTTACTGACTGTATTTAATTTTTTATAACAAATTGGACATTTCTGTACCAAAACCGTTACAAGCCCATTCAACTAGATCCATGGCTACTTCCTCAGTGTTTCACTCCAGAATGTTCATGGATGATATATGAGCAGCAGGAAGCTGGGCTATTCCCCATACCTTTGTTACTCATTACAAATTGTATCTGGTCCCCAGAGGCAGAGCATCATTTGGCTCAATGTTGCTCAGGAAAATTCTTCCTTAAGTCCACCCTGGATTTTAGGTAGCTGGGGACTCTGTCCCTTCAATTGAGGATAGAATGAAAACTGACATCAGATAAAGAAGTTATTTACTCACCATAACATTTTATCTGTGTTGTTCATTTTCATTCTTCCTCCTCAACTCCCTTCCCACCAATCCCAGTCCTTGAAACTTCTGGAAGAATGATTGTTTACAGGACATTTCTATCCTTTATATTTAGCTCCAGATATAGCCTTCTCCATTTCTGAATATGAATATGCCTTGTCTACTAAAGTCAGCAAGCAGGATCTGAGGTAATTGGGGTTGGTGCATTGTGGGTAAGGGAGAAGCTCAAGAGTTCTTGGCTGCCACAAGCTTTAGCAACGTCTGAGTCGGATCTGAGGGATCAGATCCAAACCCATCAGTTGAAGAAGAATGAAAATGGGCAGAACAGATGGAACATTATGGTGAGTACATAACTTCATTTTTGTTGTCTTTTATTGCCCTATTATCAGCTTGCTTCCATGAAGATGTAAGAAAAAAAAAAAAAAGAAAACTTTAGATCTGATTTTTTAATCTTCTTTCCATTCATCACTGATGGGTTTGGTTCCAAGCCCTCAGAATAGAGTCGGCCTATTACCAAGCTTGCACCAGCCAAAAAACTCTCGTGCTAAGTCTCTACCCAGAATGCCCTTCTCCCTGTTACCGCAGGTCTCATTTTCCACGTAGCCGTAAAGCCGCTTTTCAGCCGAGCTCTCAGCTAAGTGAAATCTTTTTTGATATTTGTGTAAAAGTTTTTGGATATGTTCATATTTTACTAAACCTTTAGTATAGCTAGTATCTTTTCTTTGGTCTAACCTTATTCTTTCTACTCTACCCCATTGTTACCATTGGTAAACTTCAAGTACCATTGTTGGTACAGCTTTTTCCCTTACCCTTGTGGTATTTCTTCAATACCATAGCTGGTATTGTTTTCTCTTGCTTAACCTGTTAGCTTTTATCTCTATTCAGGTGTTTTTCTTTCTTCTCTTCATACAGTATTTTATTATATTGGTGATTTTCTTGTGATCTTTTGAACGGAGTTGACTTCATTATTGTTGGATTATACATTTAGCTGTGGTGTCCTTTTCTACCAAGATGTCGGATAAGAAAGGTACTTCAGGCTTTAAGCATTGTACTTCTTGTAAAGGCAAGTTACCTAACAGTGATTCGCATGATGACTGTGTATACTGATTGGGAGTGGCCCACCTTTTGGTGCAGCCTCCATGTGATATTTGTCAAAGTTTCAGTTTTGTGCTTAATGAGCACAAAAATAAACTCATTCTGAAAGGGTTACTCAAGTCTCCCTTCTCAGAGACCATTTCTGTGATGGAGGTGTCAACCTCTCCTTCTAAGGACAAAAAGAGATCCCATTCTGTTCCTTCTTCACCATCGGGTGGTCATAGCAAACCTGGGAAATCTAAGGTCCCTAAGTTATCATCAGAGCATAATTCTGCCTCTTCGGCTCTGCCTTCCTCGGCTCTGACCATCTCAAAACCTTCGATATCGATGCCTGTTTTGGCACACACCCTACTACCAGCACCAATTATAGATCTTGCTTTGCCTGTTTCGACTTCAGCACCTGTAGCTACTTCGGTTCAGGGCACACCTTCGACTGCGACTTTAGTTTCCATTTTGGAACCGACTGTTTCGGTTCCAAGTGCCACTTAGGCACCGAGTGTTGTACCACCCTCACTGGATCTGACTCTTTTGCTTCCGGTCTCAAAACTAGAGACTTTGGTGCCAACAGGCCTTGCACCACGGACCCAATACTCTCCCTCCATAGACCTGTTTCTGGGCCAAGCGTGTAGCCCATTTCTCGAATGTCCTAACTCTCCATCTGGAGTATCCACTAGATCCACCAAGAGCCTTTCAGAACATGACATGGTGCTTATTGTGGACCAGCTGTTGGTAGCCAGGCGGATTCCCTCACTTTCTAAAACCCATCCACCTGCTGGACTTGGGTTGCCTTATCCACAGACTCCATCTTACACTCCTCCTTTGACCATTTCTGTTCTGAAGTCTTTTGCTCTGACATCCCTCTTGGAACCTATCACCTCAGCACCTACGGTGTATCTCACTCCAGCTCCGAGTTTGTCCCTTTGGTCTTTGGTTCCTGCCGAACCTGTCCTTCCACAATCTGGGGATTGGGGGAGCGGGTGCATTGGCCCGGGGTATGGTGCCAACTTTCTCCTCGGTGCCGATGGGTGCATCCATGCCTATCCTGCTTGAGGCTCCTCCCGTGGGAGTGGGTCCATCGGAGCTGGGTGTGACCCTGGTCCCGAGGTTGTCTTTCTCGGTTTCGGGCTCCCATCCCACTTCGGGCGGGCCTGCCTTTCGCACAATGGAGAGGGCTCTTGCTTCTGGCAGCACTCCTTTGATGTCGGAACCCCAGTTTTCACCCCCTGCGCTACAGCTGTCACAGACCACCCCCAGGACACCGGGCAGAAAAGCTGCAGGATGCCCCTGTTCAGGGTACCACTCTTCCAAGTCCTCCTCAGAGACCCACACTGAGGAGCCCCCTCAAAAGAAGATGTGCAAGAGGAAGCACGTGGACTCGCCTGAGGAGTCCTTAATGGAAGACATGAATTACGATGATGGTGAAGGGTCCCCACGGTCACCTCCTAATGATGTCACTTTGGAGACATCCTGGAGATGTTAAAGCAGAGGTGACTGGAAGCCCTTCAACCCTTCGTCTGAGGAGTCCGTGTTCCTGCAGGGTTTTCGTGCCTGTCCTTCTACCTCTTGGGTGACCCTACCTGCCAATGAGCTCATCCAACTCGTGCAGTCTGCGTAGAAGAAAACTGATTCCATTGAGGTGATCCCCGGAGACCAGACAAAATTCTTTCCCCTCCTGTGGAGAATTTGCACTGATCCAAAGGTTTACCAGTTGATGCTATGGTGGTGGCGGTGGCCACAAAAAAATTACTTGGCTGAGGAAAGTCCCACTGCCCACCTTCCCAACAGGGAGTCCCGAGCAGTGGACAGACTTGGGAAGAGTGTTTTTGCATCAGGGATCTTTGCTATACGCTTCCTGAATTATTTGGCACATTTTACAAGGCTCCAGAGGGACTTGATCTCCAAACTCTCTGGGACACTTGCAGGACAGTTGTCTGAGGTCAGGGACAAAGTGGCCTCACAGCTAAGAACCCTGGAATCAATATCCAACTTGTCCATGAGATTGCTCTCACACACGACTGAAGGAGCGACTAGAGCAGTGGGTTCGGGCATTGTTATGAGGCGTCATACCTGGATGTGCATCTGTGACCTCATGGACCCCTTTAAGTCTTCCTTTCTGAATGCTCCCATCGAAGCTTCATCCCTTTTTGGCTCCAAAATAAGGACATGCTAGTCAGGTGCAAGCAAGATGGAAAAACCCTGTCTGCCATAGGACTATGGTTTTCCAACCCTCAACGTACCTTCTCCAGGAATCAGAGGAGTGGGAAAATGTGGCATAAGAAATCTAAGGGTACTTTCCGTGATGCACGTGGTGATGATACTCCCAGAGGCAGAAGGGGTAACAATTCTGGAAGACACCCCTATAGAGGCAGAGGGGGTCCTCGCAACCAAAGCTCCAGGGACTCCTTCCTGAAGGATGGCCCGATTGCTTACCTCTGGAAGCAGTTGGGGTTGTTTCTCTCTGCACCACGCTGCCTGGCACTCATATCACCACCGATCTTTGGGTGCAAAGTATTATCACCAGAGGTTACACCATTCCCCTTTCTTATCAGCCAAAATTTCCAAGAAAACTTCCTGACGTTCCACCCAGTCAAAGGGAAGAAGCAGCTTCAGAGATTATAAAGCTGTCTCAAAAAAGAGTCATCCAACCAGTCCCACCACACCAGCGTGGATCCGGATTTTACTCGAGATTCTTTTTGGTGCCAAAAAAGACAGGGGACTGGAGACCCATTTTGGATCTCAGCAACTTAAACAAGTCTGTCACCCACACCAAATTCCAGATGGTCACGGTTCAGTCCATCCTTCCCTTTTTAGGAGAAGGCGATTGGATGTGATCTATAGATCTCCAGGATGTGTATTACCACATCAAGATGGACAAACACTCCAGAAGTCTGCTTCGCTTCCGGTAGGAGCCAGTCATTACCAATTTCGTGCCCTGCCATTCGGTCTCTTTACAGCCCCCAGAGTGTTCACGAAATGCATGGCAGTGGTAACAGCTCACTTGAGACTAAAAGGATTCCGGGTGTTTCCATATCTAGACGACTGGCTCCTTACCGCCCCCACCAAGCATCTTTTGGTAACTGCGCTACAACATACTCTCTCTCTCTCTGGAAACTTGTTGGGAATAACGATACATTGGGAGAAATCAAATCTTATCCCTACACAACAGAATTCATTGGTGCAGTGTTCAATACTCAGTCCTGTCTGGTATCACTCCCTTTTCAAAGACTCCCATCGATTGAGGCTTCAGATCCGAGTGATTCTTACATCAGCCTCTACAAGAGAAGTTCTCCAAGCCCTAGGTTCTATGGCTGCATCAATTCCAATAGTGCCTCTGGCAAAGCTACAGATGTGAGTTCTGCAATGGCTCCTTCTGTGTCAATGGTACCCAAACTGTCATCCCCTGGATTACAAGATTCGAATAACCAACTCCTGCAAGCAGGACCTGCTTTGGTGGATGAGGCCAGACATAAATCTTTGAAGCTGCCCATTTCAACCCTCCCAGCCCACAGCCATTGTGACCACGGATGCTTCCCTGATCATGTGGGGGGGGGGCATTTCCAGGCAAATACTGTCCAAGGCACATGGTCCACCACAGAGGCCCACCTGCATATCAGTGTTCTAGAATAGAGAGCTGTGCTGTTAGCATTGCAGGCATTCCATTCAGCTCTCCCCTCCTGGACAATTGCAATTCAATCAGACAATATGTTAGTGGTCTGGTACATCAATAAGCAAGGAGGAACCAAGTCCTAACCCCTATGTCGAGAAGCCATGAGAATTTGGCAGTGGGCGATAGCTTCCAACCACTTTCTGATAGCAACGCATATCCCGGGGAGCTCCAACGTCATTGCAGGCAAACTGAGCAGATGCATCCTCATGCCCCATGAGTGGTCTCTCAACCCTGAGGTGGCATCTGTAATCTTCAGTTACTGGGGCCAGCCTTGCTGCGATCTTTTCACCTCCCATCAAACACCAAGTGCAGCAGCTACTTTGCCCTACTTCCCCCAGAGGGGGAGTCACTGAGGAACGCTCTGAGCCATGATTGGCCCAGGGACTTCTCTACACCAATCCTCCCATTCCTCTGATCCCTCAATTTTTAAAGAAAGCTCCTCGGTTGAGATAGAAGGTGATCCTCATAGCCCCATTCTGGCCTCGACAAGTTTGGTTCCACTTTCTTCGGTCTCACCTAGAATACCCACCATGGATTCTGGACCCTCTACCAGATCTAATCAGTGACCCCCAAGGATTGAGTCACCCGAACCTGTCCACTCTCAAGCTGACAGCTTGGTTTCTCCACTTCCGCTAGTCACCAGGCAGGCTAATCTCTCCTCACCTGTTCGAGACATCATTCTGGCCTCTCACAAACCATCCACTAGAAGACTATATCAGGATAAATGGAAAAGGTTTTCCATTTGGTCCAAGGATAACATGCTAGACCTGTTACTGCAGTGCTTCAATACTTGGCTAGGATTTTTGATAACGGAGCCTCTGCCTCTACAGTACGAGTGCATCTAGCAGCACTTTCCAACTTTCACAGTGGTATAGATGGCACCCCTCATCTCTTTATGCCTTTGCAAGGCTTTCCTCAAAGGGACCTCTCATCTCAGGCCTCTTCTCAGACAGCCCGTAGAACCTCACTTTAGTCCTCCAGTCTTCGACTCAAAAGCCCTTTGATCCTGCAGCTAAGTGTGACCTAAAGTTTTAGTCTTGGAAATCTTTGTTCCTGGTAGCCATTACCTCTGCCAGAAGAGTTTTGGAGCTGCAGGCATTGTGTATCAGAGGTCCTATCTGTTTTTTCATAAAGACAGAGTGTCACTTCGGACGAATCCATCCTTTCTTCCCAAAGTTGTTTCTGAATTCTCTATTAACCAGTCCATTGATCTTCCAGTGTTTTTTCTGAATTTTGCCAATAAAGGAGAACATTGCCTTCACACCTTAGACGTACATAGACAATAAAGATTTTACTTAGATAGGACCAAACCTATCCCTAAATCTGAACAGCTTTTCATCATCTTTTCTGGACCCAAAATGGGAGAAGCTGTTTCCAAGGTTACATTATCAAGATGGCTAAGGGACTGCATTCATGTCACCTATTCCCTCCATTATGAATCCATGCCAAAAGTTAAAGCACACTAGATCTATGGCAACTTCTATACCATTCCATTCCAGAGCATCCATGGATGACATCTGTGCAGCAGCTACTTGGGCTAAACTTCATACCTTTTTCAATCATTACAAATTGGACCTGGTCTCCAGGGGGAGAGCTGCCTTTGGCTCAATGGTACTCAGGAATGTTCTTCCATAAGGGCCACCCATGGACCTCAAGGTAGCTTGGGATTCTGTCCCATCAGTGATGAATGGAAAGAAGATGAACAACATCGGATAAAGAAGTTATGTCTTACCATAACGTTCTATCTGTGTTGTTCATCTTCTTTCATTCATCACTTCCCACCCTCCTTCCACCTCCAAAGGCTCCTGGGGGATGCCCTGGGTCTAAGTGGTGCACTAGGATACTTGCGTAGAAGTGGCCTTGGCTTTACTTCCTTTCTTAGCAAACTCAATCTGAGGTAACAGGGAGAAGGACATTCTGGGTAGAGAACTTGAGAGTTTTTTTGGTTGGCGTGAGCTTGGTAATAGGCTGACTCGGTTCCGAGGGCTCGGAACTGAACCCATCAGTGATGAATGAAAGAAGATGAACAACACAGATGGAATGTTATGGTAAGACGTAACTTCTTTTTGATTGTTATAACCTGAGAGAGAAAATGAAACATGCTTTGCTAAAAGAAAATTTTTCATTATACCACAAAATCGGCCAATCATAACTCTCTCCTTGACTGGATACTAGTCTCCCACCCCCACAAATATTTCCCAGATACACTGCCAGATGCCATTAGCGACCACTGTCCTATCAAAATCCTTAGATTCACCCCAAATTACAGCAGATCACATAAGTTCTTAGCTTGCCACAAATTAACAAACTTTGATTCAAACACATTAAACAGTCATATCTTTGCTATCAACTGGTCTCTCCTTAGGCAGCTACCCCTTGATGAAGCAGTAACCATATTGAACTCTGTATTCCTAAACATACTAGACTTTCTGGCCCCTTTATGCACAGTTAGGGTTAAATCAATAATATCTCCCTGGCTAACCCACGCCACCTGTTCCCCAATGCTAAAGAGGGACAAAGATTGGAAGCTGTGGTCCAAAATCAAACTTCCCTCCTCCCTCACACAGTACAAAGAACTTTGCAGCCTTACCAAGAAATCCCTCTACAATGACAAGAGGAACTTCTATAATAACCCTTCTACCACAAACGTGGACAATACCAAGAATTTCTGGCAGACTATCAGTCAAATTCTACATCCAGGCAACTCATCTTCCCCCCAACCTTGTCCCTCTAACTCACTACTAGATATTGCCACCAACTTCAACTCCTGTTTCATTGAAAATATCAGCAAATTAACTACCCAAACCAACCCCTGCACAAACAATACCCCCAACAGCCCTCCTTCTTCCACTAACTCCTCTCTTCCCTTTTCTCTCAAAACTGTCTCCACAAACTACATAAAATCCCTACTTCTAAAACTTACACCTTGCTCCCCCTCCATGTACAACATTCCTTAACTATTTCTCCAGAAATCAGCCACCTCTTTAACCCTCCCCATCTCTACTCATTAACTGCTCCATTACATAGGCCAAAGTGCCAGCAATCTGGAAACAATTCTATACCTTACCCATCCATAAAGGAGTGAAATGAAAAAAAGGCTTCCACCACAACGAGAAGTTCACTGAAAAATTCTGTTAGGATACAAGCTTTAATAAAACGAAGAAATAAAAAGCACAAGTTGTGTTGTTCAAGTTGCAGGTCAAACAGGATAAGCACTTTCAGTTAAAAAAACCTTCTTCAGATCCTAGTCCTTTTGGTTTGGTTGTTTGTGCATCCATAAAGGAGGTAACTCCTGTGAACTTTCCAAATTTAGACCTATTTTTATTCTATCCCCTCTGTCTAAACATCTTGAGAAATGTGTACACAAACAACTCCTTCAATACCTCTCACAAGAGACCCAACTAACCCCCCCCACTCAACATGGCTTTCACCCTAAACATAGCACCTCCACTGCCTTAATTTCCTCCACTAACACTGTGTCACTAGGTAGCAATCAAAACAAACTGGTCTCTTGTCTGTTTCTCAATCTCTCCAAGGCTTTTGACACAGTCTTCCACCCTCCTCTTACATGAACTCTCAGAACTCAACCAGTCCACCTCCCAATTTAAATGGAAAAACCAAGACCTGAAATAAGGACCTCCTTGCTGTTTTTAAATCACTTTATTTAGCACTTTTGTCAGCGTGTAATATTTGACTTCATCAGAATAAATACCACAAAAAATACACAGTGTTTTAAATTCAAAAGGTGAGCATCACATGACTACAAAAGCAAATCAAATTACAAATTCAGTAAAAAAATGTAAATCAACCAACTCATTCGATATGTGTTTAAAACCTGCTACATATTGAAACTGATGTTAAAACATAATAATAAAATGTGTTAAAAAATACAACTGTGGTTGTATGAAAACACACAATATATCACTTTAAATATTTCATTACACTATATAGGAACATAATTTAAGAGGGCTACTTAGACTCAAACCATCATTTAAACCAGGAAAAACATGTGCATCAAGTAACTTGCAACATAATTCCCTATAAACCAGCAAATGTTCCCATGGCCCTCCCTGAGGATCTTGGGGAATTTTTTCAATTACTAGGAACTTGAAACTGTGCTGAGTGGTTTAAAATATGTTTAAATAAGGCACTGTTTAAGTTCTGGTTTCTAATATTTTTTATTGAATTTGTAATTTGACTTGCTTTTGTAGTCATGTGATGCTCTCCTTTTGAATTTAAAACACTTGTGTATTTTTTGTGGCATTTATTCTGATGAAGTCAAACATTACACGCTGACAAAAGCTCTAAATAAAGTGATTTAAAAACAGCAAGGAGGTCCTTATTTCAGGTCTTGGTTTTTCCACCTCCACAATTTACTGGTTTACTACCTACCTTAATGATAGACTTCCAGTCTGTTAAATGGCTTTCTGCAATCTCTCTCTTGCACTTCCATTTAAGATGGATGTCCCTCAAGGATCTATCCTTGGCCCACTTTTATTTAATATCTTCACCAACCAGCTGTACAAATCCTGCCCACAATCATCACTCGTTCAATATGCAGATGACGCCACTGTTATTATTATTACCATAGCAGATACCCTCAATGGCCTACAGTCTACTACCCAGGCATCCTTCTTATCTATTGAGAGTTGGCTCACCATGAACCAGCTAATACTAAATCTGAAAAAAAAAAAACTCCTGCTATTCATCCCCAAAAATGTGAGTAATCTTAAACCTCCCTTCTCAATCACAACCCAGAATAATATTCCCATCAATGTGGAATCACAGACCAAACTACTGGGGGTCATCATTGATGACCAACTGAAGTCTGACCTGCACATTCTCAACAGTATTAGGAAAACCCACCAAAAACTAGAACTCCTTTACAGGAACAAGAAATTCTTATCCAATAAAGCCAAAATTACCTTATCCCATGCCTACTTTTTCCCCAGCCTACTCAACGGCTCACAAATCCTCACCAACCTTCAAGCTACCCTCCTATCAAAGCTAGAATCCACCTTCAACAAAGTAGTTACATTTGTTGCAGACCACCCCTACTACTCATCACACCACTGCCTAGAGCTTCCTCACTGCCTACTCCTCTGTCAGCTTCAAATGGTACATTCTATTCTGTATTTTCCCTCCTTCTGTTCCAGCATATCTTCACTCATTTCCCCATACTCACCACCAAGATCTCTCCATAGTGCTGAACAAAACCTTCTTTCTATCTACAAGCCTAAATATAAAATAGATCAAAACCTGTATAGCTACTCTCTGGCCCAATTTTGGAATAAACTTCCACTGGACATTAAAAACATCACTCATAGACATTTGTTTTTTTTTTTATTTTACATTTGTTAACTGGGGGTGTCTGACTGAGCTGAAAAAGGCCCTTTTTCAGCAGAGGCCCGGGGAGAAAAGCTCCACAAAGAAAAATTACAGATACATTTAGTTATTTAGACATGATCAGTATACACACAAATTACAAAAGACGTGTTTTTACAGTGGTGTGTGGCACATCAACAGTTACAATGGAGAGAACAAACGAAAAAATATTAATTTAAAAATAAAGGTAATTAATAGATTTGTGGTGTACAGCTGAAATTTGGAACATAGGTAGAATACATACATAGTACACAGGTACAGTACATACATTGTAGATTATCCAGTGTTTGTGAGTAAGATTGAAAACTATTATCAAGTACTCTAGATTTAGTATGTATACCTTATCCTCTTTCACTAGCCTGGGGAGCAATCATGGCACTGCCAACTTTGCTTGAGATGTTGCCTGATGAGGTCTTTAAAGGAGGCTTTGGATGATGTGTTTTGAATGCTAGTGGGGACAGAGTTCCATTTTTTAGCCACTGAACTACTATATAGCGCATCTCCAAAGCTATTGTAGCTGTTGGTGACTTCTAGTAGTAGTTTGCTTGATGATCTAAGGGACCTTTTGGCTGAGTGATGTTGTACTAGGTTTTTGAGGGCAGGACACTTATTGGGGAGGTAATAGATTGAATGACAGAGGCAGAGCTGATTGTAGGTTAGGAGGTTGGGCAGTTCAAGCCAGTGGAGCTGTCTCAAAGCAGTACAGTGATGAGTTCTATATGAGCAATTTGCAGCAAAGTGGGCAATTCTGTTAAAGCAGGCTTCCATTTTGCTTAGTTCAGTTTTGTTGAGATTAGTCAGAATGGGAGATGCATAGAGTAGGGTGGATAAAAGTTGGGAGCGAGCAATGGCTGATCTTGTGTTGTTGGTAAGAAATGGTTTGATACGGTAGAGTGATCCCAGTTTGGCATGTACTTTTTTAATAGTAAAGTTGAGATGATTATCAAATTTTAGGTAGGAGTCTATGGTAATTCCCAATAGCTTAGCCTGTGCCACTGGAGCGATTGGAGTAGCATTTGTGGAGTAGATAGTGAATTGACTGTTATCAGTGTTTTTGTTAGAATTGGTTATAATCATAAGCTGAGTTTTCTTTAGACTGAGGATAAGTTAGGCTTTGGTAAGATAGTTTTCAATGTCAGAGAATGCTAGTTGAGTTGTTTGCAGGAGGGTGGGAATGTTTTGTGCAGCACAGATTAAGGTAGTGTCATCTGCATACTGAATGATAGATGCATGCTGTGTGGAGGTATGGAGGTAATTTGTGAAGATGGTGAATAGTAGTGGTCCTAAGATAGAACCCTGTGGGACTCCTATAGTTATGGGCAGCTGAGGAGAGAGAATTTTCCCATTTCACAGCTTGGTACCTGTCAGTTAAGTAGCTTTGGAACCAGGTAAGAGTGGAATTTGATAGGTGATATTGGTTTAGTTTGTTTAGCAGGATTTGGTGTGAGACTGTGTCAAATGCTTTGGACATATCCAAAAAAAGACTTGACACCTGTAGCCCATCATTTTTGAGATGGTTTACTGTGACTGTGAAGCAGAGGAGGGCAGTAGTGATACTATGGGCAGGTCTGAAACCATGCTGAGTAGGTGAGAGGATGTTGCTGTCTAGGAGATAGTTTAGCATCTGGGTATGGATGCATTTTTCTAGGATTTTGACCAGGGGGGAGAGTAAAGCAATGGGTTTGTAGTTATTAAGTTCAGTGGAGGTCCCACCTTTATGTGTGGGTGTAACATAGGATATTTTCCAGAGTTTGGGCACATAGTTTTCAGCAATTATTCTGTTTATGAGAGTGGAGACTGGGATAGCAATAGTATCTGCTGTGAGTTTCAAGAAATAGCTGGGGAGTAGGTCGGCTGCTGTTGATGAGGTTTTTAGTTTGGAGAGCATGCTTTTGATTGAAGTGGTGGAAACTGTTTTGAGGGTAAAGCTTGTATTAGTGTTATTTGTGTTGGGGGGATAGTGAGGAAGGATCTATCCTGTGATACTAAGGATAGAATTGAGTTCGCAAAGTGGGAGTTGAATTGTGTTTAGATGGGAACTTTAGTGTCAGGGGTGGTTGGTTTGGGGGTAGCCTTTTGGGTGGATTTTAGTAGCTGGTTTACATTTGTCCAAAATTTTTGGGGGTTGTGTTGGTATTTAGTTTGTAATGTTGTGTAGCAGGATTTTTTTGTCCAGCCTAATGTATTTTTTTTGCACGGTTACGCAGTTCTTGGTACTTAGTTAGGCTTTGTGTTTCTTTGTTTTTTTGATAGTAAAGCCAGACAGTGTCTCTGGACTTGAGGATTTGTTTGGTTTCCTTTCTGAGCCAAGGGTTTGTAGAGGTTTTAACCTTGATTTTGCACAATGGAGTGACAGTGTCTAGGTGTTGCAGAAATGTTTTGTTGAAATATGCTACAGCCTGGTCAAGTGGGAGGGTTTTTAGGGGGTCCAGTCACAGTTACAGAGTAAAGTGTTGAGGACCTCAGGAGAGAATTTGTTTGTGTTTTTAGTGGATATATAGTTAGTGGTTTTGCATATGCTTGTTCTACTACGTATAAAGTATATTATGTTGTGGTCACTTAAGGTGTCTGGGAAACTACCTGTGTGAGGGTACAATGTGGGGTTGTTAGTAAGGACCCAGTCAAGGATGGATTCCCTTTTAGATTTTTTATCACATCTAGTTGGAATTTGGGCTAGCTGCTGGTAGCCATGGAGATTTATTAGATTACTTGGTGGTTCTGATATACAGGTGAACCAATCTAGGTTGAAGTCCCCCAGAATAAGGGTTTCTTGTGAGTATGTGGAAGAACACCAGGATAAGAAGTCTTCAAGGCTAGCAGGTGTATTACCAGGTGGAATATAGATCACAATTGTGGTGATGACCTTTTTAGGGTGAAGTTGAAGTTGTGAGATAAGTATGTCCCAATTATTGGGAGAGGGGTAGGAGTTTGGTAATTGACATACAGTTAAGTTGGACTTGTACAGTAAGGCAGTTCCACCCCCTTTACAAAGTGGTCTGTCTTGTCTAATGATATTGTAGCCGGTAGGGAGAACTTCTGAGTTAGCTATGTTTTTATTTAGCCAGGTTTCTGTTAAAGCAACTATGTCTGGGGAGTAGTGTGCTATTGTGGCCTAGAGTTCAGGAATTTTATTTTTGATACTTCTAATATTAATATTTAGCATTAAAAGATGGTTGGTTTTGCTGCTGTTGTTGATTTGCCCAGGGATGAAGATAGTGGGGGTGTTATGTTCTGACATTTGTGTTGGAGCAGTTTGTGTTGGACAGGATGGATTTGGGCCTGGGTTGGGGTGGATATCCCCACTTATCGTGAGCCTGGTGTTAAAATGGTGATACAGATGTTGGAGTTTGGTGAGGAATGTGAGAAAGTATTGTGTTTTTTGGAGTAGGAATGAGAGCATATGTGTTTAGTTCTGAATTGGTCTGTTATGTAGTTCTTGAACAATTGTGGGCAGATATTATAATGTGTGGTGTCTGTATATAAGAGTGCATAATGTAGTGTTGTGCTACTAAGTTTAGGGATATTGCTAGAGTGATAACTTGTGGTGTTATAAAGAATTATGAGAAGACAGACTAGACTTAGTTGTGTGATAGTCATGGTCATAAAGTTTAAGTTGGTTCTAGGTGGGGGGTCTGAATAGGAATTATAGGGTTGCACTATATGTCGATGGGGAAGTAGTGTGAGTGATGTAAAAAATGCCTAGTGGGAATGAGAGTGATTGGGAGTATTTTGTGTAGAGCAAGTTGGTATGGTATAATGTGATATGACTTGAAGAGCTGTAATCGGTGGAGGTGATGTGAGGTGAGCTGTGGGTATGGCTGTGATTACTATAAATGTAGAGGTAGTGGGGGCAGGAGGGGAATAGGGGGCAGGGGAGTGGAGAGAGCCCGAGCGTTAGCGAGGGCAAAAGGAGCGGGGCAGAGCCCACCAAGACAAGAGAAAAATGTAAGTATTACTTTACAAATCTGAACACTTTAAACAAGTTCCTGAGGTCTAATGGCTTACCAGCAAGCAGAATGTAATTGCTAAAGAGCACTTGTGTCCTGGTGGGAGACTAGAAATTTAAAGATGGTTCCATGCTCAGCAGGATTCTAATATAGACTTAGTATTGGGGGAGGGAGATAGCACAAGGGGTATAAACCAGGTGGAATGCAAAGAAACCAGAGAGGCAATCAGTGGAAATCAGTGAAGGCCTCAGAGGGGGTAAGTAATAATTCAAACTACCTGTAAAGTGAAGGAGAGAAGCAATAGCAAAGTTTATTAAGGTTGGGAGTGTGTCTTCACATTGACTTGCTGATTAGTAACCAGTCTGTGCACATATTAAAGTAGGGAGATACATTAGCAATAAAGGGGAATGCATAGAGATGCAAATAAACAGGTGGGCCTCCAAGTGATGCAAATGAAGGCAGAAAGCACTGAGAGGGTTGCTTGATGGTTAATTTAGTCACAGGGATCTGAATTAAATGTATACTGTCTATTGGACAGTTAGGATTAGTGTACTAGCTGGTGTGTGTGGAGGGGGACGGGACAAGGCTACAACAGTCAAGTTTTATTAGCACGCTGAGATCTACTAAGAAATATTGCTAATGTAATAGCTTCACTCTCATAAAACATACAAGTAGAATGCCTGGGAGGACTGACCCAGCTCTTGAGGCTCAAAATGTATATCCTTGTTTAGTTTGCAGTACTGATTCCTTCTTATACTGTATGGGTGGAGTGGTAGCTGCAGACTGCAGATTTGCTTGAGTGTGCTCCTGCTCTTGAGGCTCAAAATGTATATCCTTGTTTAGTTTGCAGTACTGATTCCTTCTTATACTGTAGGGGTGGAGTGGTAGCTGCAGACTGCAGATTTGCTTGAGTGTGCTCCTGCTCTTGAGGCTCAAAATGTATATCCTTGTTTAGTTTGCAGTACCGATTCCTTCTTATACTGTAGGGGTGGAGTGGTAGCCGCAGACTGCAGATTTGCTTGAGTGTGCTCAGCAAGCAGAATGTAATTGCTGAAGAGCACTTGTGTCCTGGTGGGAGACTAGAAATTTAAAGTTCAAAACAGCTACCAAAAACTATCTAAACAAAACCTGGATCTATTACTGTAACCACCCTCCTTGACCTACCTCCCCCTCCATTTCAACTCTGTCTGTCCTACCCTTCTCCTATCAAGTCCCCTTACTGCGTAATAGCTTTTATTACTTTAATAGTCACTAGCATAGCAGCTATTAATTGAACCTGGGCCTCACTCTCTATAATTATTGTACTGGAGAAAATTTATAATGTTGATTGTAAATACTTTGAGATGTTACCATGCATTATATTTGACTTTCTTCTATAACTTTGAGTATTCATGTTACTTGTGGAGATTTTCCCCGGGCCTCCACTGAAAAAGGGCTGCAGCTCAGTTGGACTAACCCGGTCAATAAATGTCAAATAAATAAATAAATAAATAACTACAATATTTGGTGTTCCCATATTTACTTGTTTCTGCTTAAAATTTGTTATTAGATTAAGCCAGGGGCTTACTACAGAAATTCACCTATGCAAAAGTAAGAGTAAACATATCAGCTGTACTTCTATTATGCTCTGTGTACTTTTACCCCCATCCCCTTCTTCAGTAACCCAAAATTAAAACCTGTTAACGTAAACATGCTTTTGTCTAGCTTTTCTTCTCTTTTTGCACTATAATGCCTACATTTCTTAATACCAAAAAGAAGAAAGAGAAGAGGAAAGGAAAAAAAGTATCTGTTTATTTTAATAACTTCATCACATATGAGAACTAAAATACTTCACTTTAAAAATATGCAGTTTATATTGTGAAGTGTTTAACTTAACTGTTACCCTTTTCTTTCCTCATCCCTTCCTCTCAGAGTCCATCCAAACATTAATGACATGGACTGAGGCAAATGCTTTACAGTTCCTCACAAGTTTAACAAAAGTCAACAGAAGTCCACTCAACACTTATTTGTTTACAACTGTATTTCACAAATGCAATTGATGCTTTGCAGTCTTAGATTTATTCTCTAATTTCCATGTTGCTGGTCGTCTTCATGTTCATCTCCATCTCCCAACTCCAAATTCTTGTTCAGTTCTTCTGGTTAACTCCTATACTATTCTGTGCATTTTCCTTTGGAACAGTGGCAAAGGTTTCACTGGCAAAGTCTCTCTATGTGCTTCATTATCAGTAAAATCAAAAGCTGAGTCCCCTTTTACTTGATGTCTCATTTTTTTGGACAAACTTTTGTATTTTGTCTTTAGCCTATTCTGCATCAAAAATGATTCTCCAAGAGGAAATATTCTGAAGACAGCTGGATACAAGCTTGAATCTCACACCAATCTCTCGACATTCCCTGATTACTGGAATATATTTGTTTCTCTTCTGCCTAGTGTATAGTGAGTAATCATGTTCTACAAACACAGTTGTCTCCAACTTTTCAATAGTTTGCCCTTTTGCCACAGTTTTGGTGGGATCAAATCTTTCTGCTGGTAGCTTTGCATCTTTACTAATAAAGGTCTTGGCTGCTTTCTCAGGGCCAGATTTGAAACAAACACACTGTGTGCCCTCTTAAAATTAATGAAAACTGTTCTTCTAGTTTCTCTGGTACAGCAGAAAATCTCAAGATTTTCCCTACGTACTCTCTCCTCTAATTCTACCATTTTTTGAAACATCTCTTCTTGAGCAGTCTCATGGCCAGCCGGCCAGCCTTTTCTTCATTTTGACTCTGATGTTTGCAGTTTTGTCAGCTCATCTGACTGTTTAAAGCTTCTTTCATTTTTTCCAGCTTTTTGTTGATATAGTCCTACAATGTTTTGTTTGTTTTAATCAGCTCTGAGCACTTTTGATTTATTTTTTCTTCTAGATTTTTCCTCTAGATTACTGGAAGCCATGCCTTGCATCAAAGCTGGAGCTTGAACTATTTGCTGAATAGATGCAGGATTTTCCCAGTCAATATTTTATCTTCAGTTTTTCTAGCGGATTTGCTTTCAGGCTCTCTTAGTTTCTTTTTTGCAGACATCCAGGCACGGTACTTATTGGCCAGTAACTGAATTTTACTTAGGTTTACAATATCACTGGTTGTTGTCTGTAAGTTTCTATTTTCACACTGGGAAAGCTGAAGTTAAGCTCTTGATTAATGTGCAGCCATCTTGAAAGTCCAGATTTTTTTACATTCCTTGAGTGCTGTAAAAGGAGTTGACTGGTTAAAAGCATAGCCCCTCCTCCATACCTTCCAGTTCTGTAGTCTTGGAGTATGCTGTAATTGCTACATATAGGAAGATTGACAGAACTTTTTATCCCAGGCTTCTGATATACCCCTGATATGAGGTATTTCTACATTAAGGCATGCTTCAAGTAGTCATTTGTTATTGATACTGTATGGGTTGATGCAACCAATGTTTAAGTGCCTACAATTAGCATTGAGTAATAAAGTTGTAAATGCTGGGGTTGTAGTTGGAGAAGGTCTTAGATTTAACTGGATGTCAGCAGCAGAGACAGATCATGGTCAAATGGGAGCCCTAGCCAGGGTGATGGACCAGCCCCCCCCCAAAGCCATTCCATTGTCCCCGTTACTTGACTGTCTCTTCCCAGTTACTATAAATACTGTTAAAACCTGTCACTGTGCATACATTTTATTTATTTATTTATTTTATTTTACATTTGTTGACCGGGCTAGTCTAACTGGATATATGTCCATTTTCAGTAGAGACCCAGGGAGAAAAGCTCCACATAAAACAAACAGCACATTAAAAATTCAGTTTCAAAACATTAAAATTCAATTAAAGATACTAGTCATACAAAACATGTGCTACAAGGTAAATAAACATATGTGATTTAAGAAAGCAGAACAAAATAAGACAGCCCCCCCCTTTTTTTTTCCTCCAATCGCTGTGCGAAGGAAGTATTCAGAAGGATGAGGGAGATTCCAGAACAAAGTTTTAAGTAAGGAGCAGCAGGAGGGACTAGTTTAAAGAGAACAGAGTTGGGAGAAAATTAGTTGAGGGGTAGTAACTCAGAGCAACAGGGGAGAAGTTCATTATGTCTATCTTGGGTAGAATAAGTCCAACGTAGAGGTAGTGGACTTTAAATTGAAAACGGAGTAGAGGTTGAATAGCAAAGGAAGACATAGATGATAATGATAACAGGATGAGAAAATCTTAGTCTGGGTTAGTACAGGGACACAGCCAGTGACTAGTAAGATATAATTTAAGTTTCTTTTTGAAAAGTGTAGTAGAGGAGGAGCGAGAGGTAAGTTCAGAAGGAAGTAGGTTCCAGCTTTTAACCACTGCATTAGAGAAGAGGGGAATCACCTGCTTTATTGAAGGGTTTATGAATAGATACCAGTTGTTTGTTGGCTGAGCGTAGATTTGTAAGGTTGTTATATGGGCTAATAAGATTTGTGAGAATTGGTGTTTTACCTGGATAATAAAGGGTTTTATGGGTAATAATCAGTTGTTGAAATAAAATCTGATTGTGCTGTTCAAGCCAACTCAGTTGATTCAGATTTTGGCAGTGGTGGGTTCTAATGGGGGAGCCGGTAGCAAATCTGGCTATACTATTGTAGGAGATTGCAAGCTTGTTGAGGTTAGTTTTAGATAGATTAGTGTATATAGGAGAGGCATAAAAGAGAGTAGAGATAAGATGGGTGTGGGCAATAGTACTTCTGGCTGTGGAAGTAAGGAAGGGTTTAATTTTGTAGAGGGAGCCTAGTTTACAGTTAACTGATTTTATTGTGGAGTTGATATGAGTATCATAGTTAAGGCTGTGGTCAATAGTAACTCCTAAGAGTTTGGTAGAAGTGTCAAGAGATATGACTGTGCCATTTTTGGATTTGACAGAGAAGTGAAATGGGGTGGATTTTTGTGTAGGAGTAAATATTAGTAGTTTAGTCTTTTTTGGGTTGAGGAGGAGACCGCATTGTAAAAAACATTCTTCTATAAGCTCAAAGACATTTTGGGTAACGGACTGCAGTTCAGAAGGCCCTGTAGTTGAGGATATTAATGTGGAGTCATCAGCGTATTGTATATTTACAGCTTGAGGGATAGATCATTTATAAGATAGATCATTTATAAAGATGGAGAATAGAAGAGGGCCTAAAATAGATCCTTGGGGTACACCAAAGGTGACAGGAAAAGGGGCAGATAGAGTGTTTTCCCAAAGCATTGCTTGTTGCCTGTTATTTAAGTAGGACTTGAACCACTGTAGTGCTTGAGTATCCAGTGAGAGGGGCTTGAGAAGATTCAAGAGTAGTTGATGGTTAACCATGTCGAATGCTTTTGAAAGATCAATAAAGATAGCAGAGGACAGGGTGTAGTTGTTACGTTTTTTGTTAATGTGGTCAGAAAATGACAGGAGGGCAGTAGTGGTGCTATGGAAGGGTTAAAAGCCATGCTGAGAGATGGCTAATAGGCCATTTAGGAGAAGGTGGTCTAGTAATTGATGGTAGATGCATTTTTCCATGATTTTAGCTATGGGCGAGAGTAGGGCAATAGGACGAATGTTGGAAAGTTCTGTTGAGTTGCCACCCTTGTGTATGGGGATAATGTGTGTGACTTTCCAGATAGATGGGATGGTACCTTCTTTAATGGTTCTTTTTATTAGGATAGAGATAGGATAAGCAATAACTTTGGCTGCTATTTGAAGATACTTAGCAGGTAAGAGGTCAGCTGAAGGGGTAGAGGGTTTGAGTTTCTGAAGGAGGGTATAGATGAGGGATGTTGGGATGGGTTGGAGTTGGGAAGTGGGTGGAGAGGTATAGGAGGATGGGGGTGAAGTAGAGGATACAGGAGGTAGTGAGTTAGCAAGTGACTGGTTAGCTTCAGTAAATAAGTTATTAAAGGAGTCAGCAATATGTCTGGGAGTGTCTTGGGTAATTCCGGAAGGGGTAGGTGTCTTTGAGCAGCCTGGATGAAGGAGTCTATTGATTCCTGACCAACATTTCTGAGGATCTTGTTGGTTGGCTTGTTGAAGTTGAAAGAAGAAGTTTTTTTTGTCCAATAGTATAGAAGTTTTAGTAGAGTTTCTGAGCTGTTTAAATTTTAAGCGCTCAGATGGGTCTTTGGAAGAGTGCCATTTGGCCCAAAGTTTGCTTCTTAGCAAAATTTTTTGTTTAGTTTCCATTGTAAGCCATGGTGCAGTTTTGGTGCTATTCCTAAGGGTACAAGAAGGGGCATGGTAGTCTAGGATTTCAAGGAACTTAGAATTGAAGTATGCCACTGCTTCCTCTAGTTGGAGGTGTTTTAAGGGTGACCAGTTGCAAACTCTCAGTTCATTTTGGATGTGTTCAGGGTTAAAATGTTTATTGGAGCGAGTAGTTCTGAAGGTTATAGGGCTTGGTGTGTAGGTCTTTTTGTCGAATTAAATAGGGTAGTGAGTGATCCCTAATGTCATCAGGGAGGATGCCTGCCATGTAGGTTGGGGGCTGAGTATTTATAAGGATCCAATCTAGGGTGGATTCTTTGTTGGTGGGTTTATGGATTCGAGTAGTTAAGGTGATAGTTTGAGAGAAGCCATGTAGGTTTATGTGGTTAGTAGGGTTATCAGAATTGCAGATATTCCAGTCGATATTAAAGTCATCTAACACAATGGTTTCTTGAGGAAGGTTAGTGGACAGCCAGCTTAGGATATTTTCAAGGGAGTTGATGTTACTACCTGGAAGAAGATATGAGCATAAAATGTAGATGGACTTACAAGTGTTTAGTTGTAGCTTAGCAAAGTTATACCATTTTATTCTTCACTTTAACAATGATTGCAGATATTTGAATTTAATTTAAAATGCTTATTTCAATTTTTAGAGCACAAGCAGTGATGTTCAACAAAACAGTCTCACATTGAAAACAGAATTAGTATGAGCAACAGTAAATTTCTCTTTCTTTGAAAATCACATTCATTGAAAATGCATCTGGTCAGTGGGGGATTGAGTGTAACTTGGGTGGTTTTCAAATCATGGAACCTCGCACACATTTTTAGGAGCATGCATAAATGCATGTGTTCTTTGATTCACCTTTCTGATTGTTTTAAATTGTATTTTCTGTTAATACAACATTTATTAGACTGCATTTTAAATTTGTAATTCGAAACATTTTCCCATAAGAAGTAAAACAAAATGTATAACCCAGTAATAATAAATGTACCAATTTCAGAACATTTCAACCATAAAAAGCCAGTCAAACTGCTGTCATTCAACTCCATCTGTATCTGTATTCAACAGTTACAGCCATTTTATTGACTGTGTATATATATCACTTGTTTGATTGTGATAAAAAATGGCTACAGTAAAGTAGTCTAGCTTGCTTTACACAAATGCACACTAGTCATGCAAAGACAGACTAATGACTTTAACTGTTATGGGGTCAACAGGGTCAGTCATTTCTGTCAACAAGCACCCCCAAACCCAGCAATAACAGCTGTTTGGTTGACTGTATCCTTCTCAGTTATCTGTGTAAAAATAATAATAATGACCAAAGTCATACATTGTAGGCTTATAAGTGAATACTAGGCTAACAGTCTCTAGGGCCCTTATGAGCCTAGCCAAGCAACCCAAATGTAACCCACAAATTTGATTTATATAGGAGTGATTTACTGACTGCCTGTCTCCATCAGTGACATCAGTGCCAGACCAGGGGTAAATTTGTGATTATCCAGCCATTGATCCAAGTTGTGCTTAAATAAGGATAGGGAGGAACTGTGCTTCACATGGTTGGGGAGCCTATTCCAGAGAATGGGAATTCTCTAGGAAACATATCCATCTCTCCAACATGTCAGTTATGCCACAAGGAAAATTTCGGTCTTTTAATCTAGTAGTTCTGATGCAGTTTATTTTGCAGATGTTCAAAAGGTTCATCAAAACAATGTCTAGGGATGCCTTGTATGGCAGGCAAAGATCATCTTTCAGAACTCTGTATGATACCAAGTAAAGAAATAGGTTATTTAGGTGATCAGTATTGGACATTGTGTTTACTACCTGTATTCTTTTGTAGGGAACCTTTCTTAATGTTCCAGTTGCTGCATGTGTCTGGTCATCTATGTACTGAAGGGGGCATTATACTCTGTGATGGGTCTGATAATGGCTGTGTACAACGGCATGATGCACTTGCTTGTAAGTTGAGCAACATAGAAGGATTTTCTTACTACCTTAGACACATGTTGGTGGAAGGCTAGGTTACAATCTACACAAGTTCTCAGATGCTTCACTAGTGAATCAACTTTTAAGGGTATTTTATTTTTTTTGATGATGTAGCTACCTGGGGTTGCTGACTTCCCCAAAAGTACTATAATGCATTTCTTGGTATTGAGTTTTAAGACATGACTTTGACACCAGGTTTTTGTGTTAGACCTTCCTGAAAGGTGCTCTTATCTTGGGGAAATTCATTGATGGCTCCCAGTTTGCAATCATCTGTGAACTTTGTTAGTCAGAGGCCTTTGACATTCTTTGACTTCTGAAAAGTAGATGCCAAAGAGGAGTGGGCCGAGCACAGAGCCTGGGGGACACTGCTGGTGACCCGCTTCTTTGTGGTGGTGGCCTCACTGATTCTAACCTACTGGGTCATATCAGTGAGCCAGATAGCTACACAGCATGTTATATTGGGGTTTATACCTAGATCCATAAGTTTGTTGACAGTGCCAGAGTGGGGTATTGTATCAAATGCCTTAGCTAGATTTACGCAAGTGGTATGCACCATTTTCCCGCATCCATTGCCTTAGTGACCTTTTCAAATAAGTTCACCTGATTCAGTAAGCATGATTTTCCTTTGGCAAAATCAGTTTGGACTAGATCCAGTGTCTGGAGGTCTCCTGTGTACTTGCTGATAATTTCCATGGCTTTGCAAATAAGACTAGTCAGATTAATGGGTTTGTAGTTTCTAGGATCTATTGAAGGTCTTCCCTTATGAAGGGGATGACCGTTGCAGTCCTCCATTTATGTGGCACAAAGCTTGTTTTAAGACTATAGTTAAATAATGACTCCAGGGGTCCTGATAAGTCATATTTTAGATTGTTCAGGAGGCATCCTGAGATGTTAGCAAGGCCCATGGAGGCCATGTTCTTGGCTTTAGTGAGCACAGCCAATACATGCTCCCTATTTATAGTTGGGCAAGTTATGTTTGAGGTGTGGTTGGGGGTAAGAGTTGGGTTAAAGTTGGAACTGAATTTGTCCACTAAAAGGTTTGCTATACCACCAGGTTCAGTGAATGCGGCATGACTAACCACCAGTGTAGCCGTTTAGGTTTCTGACATAGCTGAAGAACGCCTTGTGATTATCTTTCATCTGGGAGGCTATATTTACCTCAAACTTAGCTTCGCTTGACCTAATTAACCCTCTTAGTTGCCTGTTTAGTTTGAGGAGAGAGATTTCTATCTTTATGGGAATTACCTTTACTGATTTTTGACATATTTCTTTTCTTTTTGTTATTTCAAGTCTGTTTCGCAAGTTATTTCAAATCTGTTTCACACAAACACATTGTAGCCAAAGTATTCCAGATTAATGATGGGTTAAAAATGACTGAATGATAAGAGCATAATCATCCACAGAGGTCTCCCCACCCCTATCTTCAGTTAGCCATTTTTGTTGATTTGTGCACACTCCTTAACTTTAAGAGGAAATAGATTACATCTACTTTACTGATAGCTTTGGATGAATTACATGAAATTTTATAAAGATCACTAGCATCACACCATAAGATCCTAATGTATAGTACAGTTTAACTAGAAGAGTACATGTGAGAGCATAAGAAATATTAATCACCTGATATCATATGCCAAGTCTATGTGCACTTTCTTTGCAGAAGTAAGTCATTGGAATAATTCCACATTAAAGAGAAATATTACTAATGCAGAGATTGCTGCTGGTAAACAGGTTTATATTTCAGTGCTTCCTCTACAAATGCAATACTTGCCGCCCTTGAAAAATAAATTGCCCGTGTTGCATTAAAAAATTGGTGTGTTGGTGATATTGTTATAACATTTCTTGAACTAGATCAGTTATGCACTACTGAAAGCCTGGTAAACAATGGCAGCAGTCTCACAGTTACTAGGCTTGCAGTCCTGAAGACCTATAAGGAGCCTATCCCAAATTCCTCATTGCTTCAAAGCATTGTCTAAGTGAGCTGCTTAATGTCACACAGTAAGTAAATGGAGGTAGGAGGATTCAAACCTTGCACTCTTGCTACAGGAAAAAGTTCATCAACAAGTTGGAGCTTTAGTCCTCTGTGTCAACTGCCAGAGTAACAGTTTTTAACTAAATTCAGAAATTCTTTACAATTGAATCTTATAGGGAGGACTGTAACAGTAAGATACAACAATGACTACATAATGTATGGTATCGGATGGTTCTAATCATCATTCTAAATAATGCAGACTATATGACTTAACAAATGTCAACCCCTCTGCAGTTGCTTGAGGCTGTAAAGAAGGTACTAAAAAATATATTACTAAAATGCAATGTGTTTATAGATTATATTACACAACCCAAGCTTATTAATGAATTAATTAATTCATTGTTGCAGTGAATAAAGCAAAACAATTAAAGACAACTCACAAGTCATACAAAAATCTGAAATATTACTTTTTTTGTGGGGGAGGGGCGGCTTACATGCTTGCAAGACACTTGTATCACATGTTTGACCTCTGTATGTCTTCTCTGTTTTGAAAAATAGCTATCCCTTCTGACTTGACTGGTTAATAATGCTGTACTGTTGCAGCATACACCTCCAGAGTGAACATAGTCAGATCACAGACAAATGGGGCCCTTTGTAGGATAATGAATCATGACCCCACCAGTCATATCGATATTCCATTAATTGGTTGGATCTCCCCAATTACCATAAACATTGTTCAGACCTGTCAGTGTGCATAACATTTTCTTCTTTACTTTTATAGTTATCACAGACATTTGCATGTCAGTTAAAACTTCAGATTTTAAAGAAAACACTTGACAGCCATTGTCTAAACAAAACAAAACACTCACATTGAAAATAAATTTAGCATAAGAAACAGTAAATTTCACCTTTGAAAATCACATTTAGTGAAAATGTATTTGGTTAACTCATTAAACTACAAGAAACGTGCTGGGATTCATACTCAAAAAGCATACATAGCACCTATGTGAAGTGCAGAAGAATTCAAAAGAGAAATGTGTAACCCATTTGCTAACAAACTGATGTTCCTTTTTAGGAGTAGCCCAGGAGTACTGCTTGGTGACATAACTTGACAGTTACATAGAAGGCAAATATAATCAAACCATGTCCCACAGGAAACTGTTCTGTAGCAGCTCATGGCCTTACACATCTGCACTAAGTGCTAGACAAACTGTTGCAGCCCAAACAGTGCATTTTGCACCTGTGTACCTGTGAAAAACTAAATTACAAATGTATTCATAATTAAAACATTAACATTAAGCTTGTAGACTTAATGCCACTGAGAGACTTCCAGGAATTTGCAGGATTTTTTTTAACTCTTCCAGCATTGAAGATGAGACCAACATTACAGGATTATTTGGGATGTCCAAGCCCAGGTACAATTATTTCTTTTGCAGCATTAACATAGAGCAATACAATATTTTGCATTAGTGACAAAAATGTATTTTCATGTTTTAATTAAAGAAAACATTCATCATTCAGTAGTGCATGTTGTTTCTGTTTCTATCGTATTCTTCTCTAAAAACACAGCAACTTGCAAGTCAAGAATGAAAGTACTTAACATTTGCTAAGGTATTCTGCACTATTCTAACTAAGGGATCATTGAGAATTGAAAGACTCTGTTCTGAATCATTTTGTAACACAACAGGTAAAACACTGACCAAGCACCAGGACACAAGTGGGTGGGGGGTTACCTCTCAATCCTGCTGGGGTTTTGAGTGATGTCCCACAGGATTCTGTGCTGGGACCAGATCTATTTTGGGTTATGTGTCTCAGATATAAAAGTGGGGAATAGCCCATGGATAATTGTATATGCTAATAATCGCCAAGTAGGTATAACAATTACTCCAGTAAAAGATGTAGAAGTTCTTTTAAGTATTCAACATAATCTACCAGAAGGGCATGTTTGGTGCAGTAGTAAGGCATTCATAGTTAATGCAAGCAAATGAAGTAATTTTATCTATGTATAGAAATAATGGTATAGACATCCACACCCTTTCCTATATATGTTGTTTATCTCACACACATTGTGTGTGTGTGTGTGTGTGTACATAGTATATATATATATATATATAAACACATGCAGTTCAAAGGATAAAAAGGTCACACAGACAAACCATTCAGTAAAAACTGCAAGAAAGACCCAACAAAGCTATTCTTCACTGTGTAATACATTAAACCTCCTGTTGTACAGACCTGTGGGATATATACAAATCATCCTTGAGGGCATAACCATGTTTCAGCCACCCTTGGTATTGTGATTGGTAATTCAACTCACTTTAAGCCTGTCCCTGCACTTATTGAGCACAGGTCTGAAGAACTTTGCCTGAACAGGGTGCCTACCAGCCCACTACATGACACACAGACAAACGTGAAAGAATGTCATTTCATCTAGGGCATGTACCAGTGCATTGCATGGCACACGCACATACACGGAAGACTTGTCTGTTTCTGCAGGGCACATCTTTGACAAGAAAGAGAAAACCACTGCATATTATTAAAACCTACCATCTGTAAGTATCAAGTTTGAAATTATTACTTTGATTCACTTTATTTGCTCAAAAATAATATTCTTTCCTCAATCCCTTTTATAAGTTTATTAAAATATAACCCAGCTGTACTTAGATTTCAAAGAAGTTCCACGATATTTTGTTTTGTTCCCATATCAACAACTCTTTTTCTTGACTAGTAGATTTCATTTTTTTCAGTGCTTCTTCACTGAATAGTCTGACCCAGTTGCCATATAACAAAAGATGACCTTCTAGTATCATGTTGCAGTATTCATACTGTGAGATTCTATGCCTCAGGTGACCCGAATGTCAGCTCCTATACAAAAGCTTTCAGCCTGGTTGCTGTAGGTGTGTGGGACGTCACACGTAGGGTCATAAACCTGGATCCTTAGATGAGATATCTGCACACACAGGCCTCAGAATTTTTTTGCCGCAGTTGAACATCAGATCGAGCGCATCGCTCCGGTTTATCAAGATGTCCAAAGCCAAGTACCCCATTGGGACTTTCTTACTGATATTGTTGCTTGAAGCTTGGTTAGCTGCCTTTTACTTTAGCTGATGTCAACTAAGAAAGGTAAATGTCGGTGCAAATGTCAAATTCCGCACAAAAACACCCATGACTGTTGTGTCTTCTGTCTAGGCCAGGAACACGACGATACTTCCTGCACCATCTGCCAGTCCATTGATCTCTAAAACTCTTAGAAGCCGCTTGGCTGCCCTTAACCTGTATTTAGAAAATCAAAGGCTTAAAAAAATAGCCCTCAGGATGGATCCAGAATTGATAGAACTGATAGAGCTGCCAAAGAAAAAGGCCAAAGTTTCACGGCCTACCACCACTGCCTCTCTATTGCCGGATGCCCTGCCAACTGCCGATATAGGGGTTGAGAGATGCCCACTAGAGCTGTCTGCTTCTACAGCCTCCCTCAAGGTAGCCGTACTCGAAGTGCCGTTTGGCCTATCCATGGAGATAACTCAGATGTTGGTTATTCCCGATGTCGAGGGGAAACCAGGTTCTACTGGATGCCCTTCTGGATCTCATGAGCCCGAGGCTCCTTCAGTTGCTAATACCCTAGAGCCTAGGCCTACCCTGTCTCCAAAAACTACTCCTTCCTAAAATAAAGCAGAAAACTAAGCATTTATCTACCCTACCTGATAGGTAACCAGTCTGGCAGTCCTTTACTCAATCCCTGATGCAGGCCTTCATGGCCCTAAGGCCTACACCATCCTCAGCACCCTCCATTTCTTTGCTCAGTCCAAGGCCTACTTCTGCTGCCTCAATCCTTCCTAGCCCCCAGGAAGAAGAAGAGAGAGGCCCTCTCATCTTCCTCAGAGGAGTCCATCACCTATGCTTTATAAATGCCCTCACCCCTGGAATATTATTCTCCAGATGAGGATTCTGTTGAAGGAGACTCTCCTCTGGAGGACATTACATTTGGTGAAACAATTACTAAGATGAAGGAATACTTCAAATGGGATTCTTCCCAAATGTCAGAAACTCAAAAAAGATACTTTGAATTGCTGCAGGTTGAATCACCCTCCCCATCTGCCATTCCCCCGGTGATCCCTGCATACCTTGATGCATTTGTTTAATGCTCAAAGAGCCCTGATTCCCAGCCACCTCCTCCAAAGAGACCAGACCATTTCTATAAACTGCCTGAGGACCACAAATTCCTGGTAAAGGCCCCTTTGGTGGACCCTGCTGTCATAGCTGTGGCTCCATATAGATAATCTAGGTTGCTCCCTTCCACTTCTCTGTTACCTTCTGACAGAGACAGTAAATTTATAGATAGGCTGGGCAAGAAAATATATACCTTCTCTACCCTGGCTTTCAGAGCTATTAACTATCAAACTCATATTGTTAAATTTGACTTGGACTTGGTTTCCCAAGCAAGTACACTTCTCAGTTCCCTGCCTGATCCCCCTAACAAAACTGAAGTAGCATCTAAGCTATCTATCCATGATATCCCACTTGGCCAGGCATTCTGTAAGATGCAGTTATGATGCAGCAGAAGCCTCTGCTAGATCAGCTGCAACTGCATCAGTTATGCCTAGATGCTCCTGGCTTAAACTCCAACCTCTGCCAGAGGATTTTAAGTAAAAAATCCAAGATGCTCCTCTTGACAAAAAACTTCCTATTTGGAAAGAAATCTGCAAAGCATTTTAAAAATCTGCAGGAGAAAAACAAAGAACTGCAGGACATTCAACACCTGCTGGTCTCACCCATACCTAAGTTCTACAGAAACTATCCTGCTAAGACATCCTATGTTAGAAGGGCTCCTTCTACGCCCTCTCTTCCTGTAGTAGGCTTAGGAAAGGGAATAGGAGACAATCTTCTTTAAAGGCTACCTCTTCTCAACCAGCCCAAAGACAGTCCTTTCAGGACAGAAATAATGGCAACTATGCATGACTGCCTTGCCCTACTCCCCGTCTTCCCATCTGTCTTACTGTCTGCCCCTCTGGAAAGAAATTACCTCAGACAACTGGCTGCTGGCAATAGTGGAAAATGGATATTTCCTATCCTGGCAGGGAAAACAAACAGCCCTCAGGGCATTCCTTTCCCACCCAAATATCAACTCCACCTAATTCCACACATTATCCAGAACATGCGGGCTCAAGGCACCATAGAACCCATCCCATTAGGACAAGAAGGAAAAAGTTTTTACTCCAGACTTTTCCTAGTTCCAAAAAAGGGTGGACCATGGAGACCATCCTGGACTTATCCATCCTAAATCTTTACCTAAATATTCTCTCATTCAGAATGCTGTCTCTACAGACCCTGCTTCCACTACTGGCACCACAAGTTTCATGACCACTTTGGACTGGAAGGAGGTTTACCTCCACATCCCCATACACCCATACCACAGGAAAATACTTACAGTTTGTTGGGGCCTGCTCTCATTTTCATTTTACTGCCTTGCCCTTTGGTTTGTCCACTGCACCAAGGGTTTTCACAAAATGCCTAGCTCCCACCATAGCATTTTGCAGGACCAGGGGCATACAGATTTATCCATACCTGGATGATATCCTCATTCTAGAAGAACAGGAAGAGATCCTCAAAAAGCATCTCTAGTTCTCTATGTCCCTGCTTCAGGGACTAGGTTTCACTCTGAACCTTCCCAAATCATCCCTATCCCCAGAACAAGACAAGGTCAGATGCAGGATCCGGACAGACCTAATGAAGGCATTTTTACCCCAAGAAAAAGTAATCTCCCTGACAAATCATTTCCAGGACCTTCTCCACACAGACCAGTTGTCAGGAAGACAGTTCTTGCATCTTCTGGGTGTCTTATAGCAGCCACCATCCCCATGCTTCCCCTAGCCAGGATGCACATGAGGAAACTTCAGTGGTATTTAAAGAATGTATGGTCCCAGCACAGCCATCCTTTAGATGCCCAAATACCCTTCCTTCCTTGTCTACAAACAGAACTAAGGTGGTGGATACAACAAATTCAAAGGAATCCAGGGCTTCCTCTCCTCACACCCACACCAGCTCAACACATTCACACAGATGCATCAGATCTGGGCTGGGGGGCTACAATGAAGGGAGTCAAGGTACAAGCACCTTGGCAGTCATCCCTCCTAAAAAGCATATCAATATCAGGGAAATGACAGTGGTTCTGTTAGCCCTGATGGCCTTTCTCACTATCCATCAGCCAGGCCCACTGCTAATCTTCACAGACAGCACCACTGTCGTGGTACATCAACAAATAGTGAAAGACTAGGTCCTACCTCCTGTGCAAGCTGGCAAGGCAAATTTTGGAATTAGTCTCATAGAACAGCTTATCGCTACAGGCAACATACATCCCTTCCTAGGACAACCAGCAGACAGATGTCCTAAGCAGATCATTCTCCCTGCATCACGAGTGGATGTTACACAGGGAAGTTTTCCTAGACATTGTCCACCGATCTGTTTCCTCCCACCTGAACAGACAATTGACAAAATTCTGTACCAAACACCTCTCTCCACTAGCTTGGAGAGTAGACACCTTCACCATCTCATGGAAGGGACAGTTTCTGTATGCCTTTCCACCCATCCCTCTCATTCAGAAAGTCCTCCTGAAGGTCAGCAGAGACATGCCAAAAATCTTTCTGATGACACCCTACTGGCCAAGGCAGCATTGGATCCCCCTTCTACAGTCACTTGCCATGGCAATCACCACAAGTTACCTCACAAGGTGGACCTACTCACACAACAGAAGGGAACTCTCATCCATCCACATCTAGAGATACTGAACTTAACTCTCTGGGTTATAAACTTGTAGTACCCTTCAAACACCGCTACACAGAGGACATGCTATCTATACTGCAGGAGGCCAGGAAAACTAATACAAGGAGATCCTATATTTCTAAATGGCAGAGATTCTCCATAAGGTGTCTCCAAAGACATACGGACCCCCTTCTAGTGGATATCCCTTTAGTCTTGGCTTATGTGTGTGAATTGATTAAAGCAGACCTTTCATACTCTTTTGTGAAAGTATACATCTCTGCTATCTCTGCCTGCCTACCCTTGGAACCTCCTTTACTCTCCAGGTTGGATGTAAAATTGTTCTTAAAAGGGGTCTTACACATAAGACCTCCCACCTAATCCACCACCCTTGGACCTGAACTATATCGTGGAGAAATGTATGCTACCTCCATTCGAACCAGTCACTTCTGCATCACTGCAGATGTGCACATGGAAAACAGTCTTGCTGGTACCCCTCACTTCTGCAAGAAGAGTGTCAGAGCTTCAGACACTCATGGCATGCCCCCCTTGCACTATCTTCTGTAAAGACATGGTGACCCTGTGCACCAATCCCTCCTTCATGCCCAAAGTGGGCAGCAAACTTTCACTAAACCAATCCATTCACTTACCAACCTTTTTCTCCTCTCCTCAGAATGACAGTGAGGGAATACTACACTCCCTGGATGTTCGCAGGCAATTACGATTTTATCTGGACAAAACCGAGGCTATCAGAAAATCAAACTGATTCTTTGTTTCCTTCCATCCCAGAGCCCTGGGCAAGGCAGTCTCCAAACAGACTATTTCCTGTTGGATCAGAAATACCATTTCTTTCTGCTACTCATACCATCGAAAGGCCCTGATTCAGGGGATCAGGGCTCATTCCACTAAAGAAGTATCTTCTTCCAAAGCGTTCCTCAAAGGCTTGGACAAAGCTACCATCCTTGAAGCAGCCACCTGGTCCACTTTGCAAACCTTCACCAAACATTACAAACTGGACCATATCTTCACGGCCAGAGCAGGTTTTGCTAGGGCAGTCCTGCAAGGATTTTTGGGGTCTGCTACCTCTTCCTCCACCCTTCTTCCTTCCTGAGCTGTTATACTCTCCCACAGTATGAATACTGCAACATGAGAATAGAAGGACATAGAATAGTTGTGTAAAATCTTACCATAACCATAGATGTCCTTCTCTTCCATGTTGCAGTATTCCTTTCCTCCATCCTAACCCCCTTCTTAAATAGTTGCAGGACTAAGAGACTCCATTGAGCCCTTACCAGCACTAGGTCCATTCTGGGTCAGTCTGTGGCATTTCACCTATTTGAAAGACATCTTTTGGCATCTCCTAGGCTGCTGTCCAACTGGGTAAGTTAATTCTCAGGTCTGTGCATGCAGAAGTCACATTTAAGGCCCCTATGTGTGACGTCCCATGCACCTACAGCAACCAGGCTAAAATCTTTTGTATAGGAGCCAACGTTAGGGTCACCTGAGGTGGAGAATCCCACAGTATGAATACTGCAACATAGAAGAGAAGGGCATCTATGGCTATGGTAAGATTTTACACAGCTATTCTTTTTCCACAAGTATATTTAATAAAGAATGTGGTGAACTAGTAAAGAAAAACAGTGTACGAAAACTGGTTTGCATAACTTAATTTTGTAACAACTTCAAATTATGCACAGTAATTAACAGTAAAGCATCGTATTTTGGGTATGCAAATCAACCCTTATATTGCATCTCAGTTCCATGATGGAGTTTTATGTAGTCATTGTAACACTGTACTACCATACTGAAACATTTCCCATCTAGTTATTTTGTTCATTTATATTTCTTTTCAAGTAGGTCTTGGTATAAGTGTACTTCATTATGAGGAATACTTATCATTCAAGTCTTAAATAAAGTTCATGCTCCTCACTGTTGCACTCCCAAATCAGGAGCAGTTTCTAAATATTATTTTTATACAGCTGATTTTAAAGGTTGCTGGACTAACAAACGGCAGCAGTAAAGGACAGGTCAGTTCCTAGTTAATCCTTAGCAAAGCAGCAAAAGACAAGTCAGTTCCTGTCCTCATATAGAAAGTTCTTCACCCATTTTGTACTGTTAGTAAAGTAAAATGTTCCTAAGGAACAACAAAAAAAAAAGTTCCTAATGAAAAAAAAATTCCGTAATACTGCACAAATGTTCTTGTGTTTAATACAACTGCCTGCTTGTTCTGCTGTGAGATTAAATCTTGTACCAGTACCAGTAAAGTTTCTCATTTGATGTGCATATCAGCTCCAGTATCATTGGCTCAACAGCTGAAAGCATATGCCAATGAAAAGCATGGATCTGTTGCATGCCAAACAAGAAATCTTATAGCAGTATTTGTTTAGTGTTCAGACACAAAGCTACTATGAAAGCTGTTTTTTTATGTAGAAAAATGTTTCTTATCTTTTCTTTTTAGTAAATCTTGTATAACCAGACCCCCAGTCAGCACTGAGCCCTATGCAGCTGCCTAGGTTGTGTAGTGCTAGAGCTTGCCCTGGCTACTAGAAAGTATTAATGTGGAGACTGATATAGTTTACAGAAAAGATCTTTGAGTTTATTTAGTTGGGTGTTGGTGGTATTTAGAAAGTATAATTGTTAGGTATTGTCTTGAGTAGGCGAGCCAGTTATGATATCTCAAGCTGTGTGTTCAGTGGCAGTTTTTATGTAATTAGATGTATTCTGTTGTACATTAAAGGTGATTTGAAATATGTCAGCGAGCCTTAGTAATAGAATAGAAAATAGAGTTAGGGCAAGAAAAATTTGTAGGATCTGTAGGTATGCCCTCATGTTTTTCTAATACCTGATTGATCCAGTTCACAGTTGAAGGGGAGTCCAAGGTTATATCAGCTCTTATTGGATGTATGGCAAAGAGGATAATCTTGAATAGAACCCCAGTTTATTACAAGATGTACAAACATGTATAAGCAATTTGGACAATTGTCAGTTCGCTTACAACTTGTCTTTTGTAGGAAACTGAATCATCTGGTGAAAACCCTTATGCGCATGGGGGTCATCACTCATACTTAGCTAAAAAAATAATCTCAGAATTTTATTCATTGGGAAAGGGAAAAAGTAAGTGAAGCTTATTACAAGCCTAGTCAGTCACTTTCTATTATTATTTTTATTTTGTAAATAACTATTCAGAAGTAGAAGAATGCATACACACAGTTAATTTCCAAACTTCAATAATTAATAATAATTGGAAGGAAATGTCTCACAAAGAGGGATTTAAAAGAAAGTACAATTGTTTAAGGAAACTTACCATAAGAGTAGATGTTGTAATAGAGCCATATTGCACTAGTGTAAGTTATTTGGGCCCTGCCCCAGTGACTGGCTAGCTTTCAAAGCTTTAGGGTGCCTTCTACATGCCCTGTAATGCACTCAAAGGGAGCTGTAATATAAAGACAGAGCACTAAAAGATTCAGAGCTTTTTGTTTTCCCTAGAAAAAAGTGAGGCAAGATCCCCGAAAAGATAATGCTAGAAGACAAACCCAATGGTAAACTGTATACAAAAAGGCAATGGATACACATTCTGGCAAAACAAAGGGAAAACTGCCAAAATATGGGGACTGATGGGAGGGGTGGCTACTGCAACAGATAATTAAAACATCTACTGTTTATGGTAAGTTTACCAATACAGCTGTACTATAAACAACATTTAGATTACTGCTGCAGTAGCCTAAACTGTTTGGGTTGAAAATCATAGCTTATAACTAAGAAAGGGTGGGGGACAACATTATGATCCAGGAATACCTAAAGACTGGTCATATCAAAGTTTGTTCTGGACCTGGAAAAGTAATCCAGGTTGTAGTGCTTTGTAAAAGCATGTACAGAAGTCCTAGTTGCTGTCACTAAAATATTTCTAAAGCCCATGCATTTCCAGAAAGCTACAAAAGAAGCCAAAGTCCTTGTGGAATTGGTCCTAACCCTGCCAGTAAGTAGTTTACTATACTGAGTATAACAAAAGACAATAGCATGACACAGTCATCAACTAATAGTCTGCTTTGCCACTGACCATCCTTTCCACTTACCTTCATAACAAACAGCTGCTCAGATTTCCTGAATTCTTTTTTTTTCAAACACCTTTATCGAATTATCATAGGCAAATTATATTTATATAAAGGTAATCAAACTATATTAACATAAAACTTATACTTCACATGTATTGCTATATATCACATAGCCTAAGCAATATTACATAAATTATTCATTTCCTGCTTTTTTTTTTAACAAGAAACATCTTCATTAAACCATCACTTACTGCATAGGCAATCATAGAGTTATATAAATGAAAACAAACCACACCGACACAATCCTAGTTGTAAGCATTTTACATCATAAAACATACTGACACACTCCCAGTTGCGTTTTACATAACTTATAATCTACCCAATCTTTCTCACGCAAACTTTACACAGCTCATTTAAGTCCTGCTGCCTTTTAGGCCTCATTCCTTCCATGTATATATTGTTCCCACAGTTCCCATTTTTTCCTATGCAGTTTACTCCTACACTTTTCTAAAGATGTCAATTCCAGTTGTTTTATCTATGTTACTGTATTCACTACTTCCAGTATAGTTGGTTTAGATTTTGATTTCAATTTTCTAGTAATTGTTTTTTTGGAGGGTCTACCTGAAAACACTGACACGCCAAAACACAGACAATGAGAGAACCGACACCATAAAACCGACAGTTCAAAAGCACGAAACTTCACATGCCCAACAAACCACAATCCCGACAATCAACAAAACAAAACAAATACCTTTTCCGAAAAACACACACACAACACAAACACACCAAAAACCTTACAAACCTACACTAAACCTTACATACACAACAATCTATGCACTAACCTTAACCGAAACCCTAACCCAAAGGTCTGTCACTATCGCACACTCACCTAACCCGCACCCCAACCCTAAAGTCTGTCACTATCGCACACTTACCTTACCCGCACCCTAACCCTAACTCACTTAACCCGCCCCTAACCCTAAAGTCTGTCACTATCGCACACTTACCTTAACATCTTGGTGTTCTCAGCATCGGGCTTTTCAACTGTCGGTCATTTCCGTTGTCGATCTTTCCGTGTCGGTGTTCTTGTTGTCGGCATTTTCAGCTTTCGGCGTTATCAGGTAGACCCTTTTTGGCAGCCACCATTATTAGACAGAGCAAGGCCTTACCATGTCTAGGCAATTCTGATTCTGTATCTTAGCTCAGTAAAATCATCTCCCTGAACAGGCCAATCTGCCCACCCAGCATCTCCGACAGAGCATCCTGCAGGGTATCCTTAAAGTCTGCCAATGCACCGCATTCCCAGAAAATATGTTCCCAATTACTTCTTTCTTCCCCTTCAGACTCCAACATCTACTGTCTACCTGTGGAAAAATTCTCTGGAGTTTACTTGGGGTATAAAAATATCCATGTAAACATTTCCAAGCAAAAGTCCTAAGTCTTCTGGATTTTGTTGCATATTTTGGAGACATACACATATCCTCCCATTGTTTCTTGGTGAATCACTTATCCAATCTCTCTTCCCAATCCTTTCTAACCTCCTCTGATTGATTCTTATAGTTATTGTGCAATATTTTATATGCAGTGCTAATTATTCCTTTTTTCAATGGCAGCTTCTGTTTTAGATTATATTAAAAACTCTACCAGTGCTGGTTTTTCATTTAAGATCCCCCTATTTCTCATTGTCTCTACTCTGATATCAATGCCCAATAGGGAAGGCACTCTCTAACCTGCAGTCCAAATAAATTCTTGGCATCTTCCCATTCTATCATCTTACCCTCTCTAGTTATTTGCTCACAATCCCTTGGTTCCTTTGCCAGTTTTCTCCAATAAATTCCTGTCCCCTCTTACCTATTTTCTGTATCCCTAATTGCAGTCATCCCTATCGGCAGAATCTCCTTTCTTCATTTCTGTGTTGGTTTAGTTTTTAGAATACTTTCTGCTACTTTTTGGATGTAATATTCTGCATGATTATTGTTATTCTCCTTAAAGGCCGGCAGCCAAAATCCCAGTCTGTCCTTGTTTCTTGAGCTTCCCCCATGTTTCATCATCATCCCTTTCCACTTTGAATTATAGTTTTCTGCTTGTGCTATGTATAATTGTGTAGCTCTGAAATACACCTTCAAACTGGGTAATCCTAATCTGCCATGTTCTACTGAAAGAATCAACTTATCCCACTTGACTGTTGCCATCTTTCCCTTCCAGATAAAGTCATTCAGCTCTTTATTAAGTGCTATCCACAACTTCTCTTCTGGATGATAAAAATATGCCTGGCCTGTGTATAAGACTAAAGGGTCTAAAAACATTTTAACTGCTTGTATCTTACTATCCATATTCATATAACAAAGCTTCGATTTTCTCAGTTTTTGTATTATCTTTTCTTTGGTCTCTTCCCACATATCCTTAGCTGCCACACTAGAATCATTTTTAATCCATACTCCTAAATATTTCATTTTATCATGTCTCCATAAGTGTGGGTATTCCTGAACCAGTTCATGTGTGGGTACATAATTTACTGCTATTGCCTTTATTTTAGCTTCATTACTTTTGTATTCCGAAAAGATCTGAAACTGTCTCAAAATGTTCCACAACACTATAATGTCTTTTTCTGGTTGTGTCAGTGACAAAATAATATCATATGCAAATAAAGCCAGCTTTTCTTGACTACCATACCAATTATTACCTTGAATTTCTGAGTCCCTTATTTTCTTTCCCAGTGGTTCTAAATATAATGCAAATATAAAGGAGAAAGGGGACAACCCTGCCTGGTTCCTCTGCTCAAGAAAAAATTATCAGAGAGGACGCCACCCACTTTCATTTTTGCCTGCGATCCCTCATATATTCTCCTATTCAGCCTTATATTTTTTCAGGAAATACAATTATACTTCCATTTTCCTGCTCATAAAGTCTCAGCTTACTCTGTCAAATGCTTTCTCTGCTTCAAGACCAACCAACAACAGTATTTTATTACATTCTGCTTCCCTCTGGATCATCAGTGTTCTGTTAATTTTGTCAAATATTTTCTCCCCTCCACAAAACCACATTGATCCATATCTATTGGTTTTGGCAGTACTGTTGCCATTCTTTTAGCCATTATAGACATGAACACTTTATAATCATGGTTTAGTATTGAAATCGGCCTATCTGAAGCTGGATCTGATGGATCCTCACCCTCTTTAGGTATTACAGCTACCACTGCTTTCTTCCAGAATGGTGGTACTTCTCCTCCTTTTAAGATATTGTTCAATAAAACATTCCAGATATTTATTGTTTTTTCTCCTTCTAGCTTCCAAACTTCAACAGGAATACCATCTATTCTTGGGGACTTTCCTGTAGCTTGGTTATACATCACAATTTTTATCTCATCTCCTCCTATCCTGTTAGTAATTGAGCCTCATCTATCTCTATCCTTGGCATATTTAATTCTTCCATAAACATTTCCATTTGTATCTTTTCTTGATTTTCACATTTCTCTGCTTTGTAGAGACTCTTATCTAATTTCAAAAATATTTCAAATACCTCTACAGGATTTCTTGTTACCTTCTTTGTTATAGGCTCCCTAAGAGCCCTTTCTACTTTCTGTTGCCTGAGTCATTGTGCTAAAAGTTTTTGTGCTCTAGTGTTATCAAAAAACAGTTGCTTAACAGCAATCTTTCTAAGCTTGTGCATATTATCGAGGTAATCCCTTATTTTCTGCCTAGCATTCTGCAGTTGATTCTCTTCTTGTTCTGTGAGATTCCCCCTATTCTGTAGTACTTTCACATTTCTCAGTCCCTCTAAATAATTCTTGGTACTTCTTAACCATAGCTCCCTTTCTTTTATTTCCACCCTATTTTTAAACTCCATCTTAATTGTATCCCACTGTCTAGCTATGTTTTCAGAAGAAATTTCTATCCTAACAGCTCCTGAATAATCTCCACTGCCCATTCCTTAAATTCCTCTCTTTTTAACAGATAGGTGGAAAGCACCAATGTCTCATTTTTACTTCATTACTCTGCATTTTTATTTTAGCTATTATTGGTGCATGATCTGAAATAGTTATTGGGTGGGTATCAAGACCTTCAATTAAATGCACATGTTCCTGTGAAATGTAAATTCTGCCTAGCCTAGGCCAATTTTTATATCTTGGGTAATAATATGTAAATTCACTCTAAACTCCTATTACTAAATTCACATCTTCCATGCCAAATATTTTCATAAATGTCTTTAAAAATCTACCCTCCTTTGTTATATTTTCCCTTCTGGGACCCCCAGACACATCTTCACTGCTGCAAATCAAGTTCCATTCCCACCTATAAATAATATTTCTTGCTGAAAACTGATTATTTCTCCCAGAACTTTCTTAGGCTCCAATACAGTGATTTTATCTGGAATGTAAATATATGCCAGTGTAATCCCCTCCCTTGCTAGTATCCCCTTAGCACTACAAATCTGCCATTATTACTTTTTTATGTTCTTCTATCACTATTGGAGCTCCTCTTGCAATTAATATAAGTACTCTTCTTTTCCTTTGTCCCATGTATTCTGCTAAATAACAATCCTGCAAACCTTTCTTTTTCAAATTTATATGTTCAGTTCTTTTTAAATGCATCTCCTGTAACATAGCTATTTGCACTCTACATGTTTAATATAGTTCACTATTCTTTCTTGTTTGTGTTTATCTGTGAGGCCATTTACATTTAAAGACATTAAAGAAAGCATCATTGTGTTAAAACGTTATTATTCCCACCTTTTATGTATGACACCTTTTTTGTTAAATGTCCAGTTCCAGCTTTTGTGTTACATGCATATACTATTTGGCAGGTTGAACTTCTCTACATTTGTTTCTTGTCATATACATTTGAGCGTATATTACATCTTATAAAAAATGTTGTTTTATAGAAAGCCCTCACACACACAAAAAAAAACAAACATACCCCAATACCCCCTAAAACCTATTAACTTAATACTAACACAAAAAACTATGTTCACCTTCAAATATTGAAAATTTACCCTCCTAATAGGAACAAAAGTCCCAAACTGACAGCCACACTCACAGACTTGAGTTAACATAAAAGAAAAGTCATCCATACTAAGACCCATGGTGCAGACTGTGCTTCTTCTAAATGCTGATTGGTTTTGTATTATCTTTATATCTCTCCCAGCTGGAAAAAAACCATGAATGCTTTCAGAGAACATGGTCTACTTTGGAAAAAACCCTGAATGCTTTCAGAAAACATTATCTTTCAGCCAATTACTCTCCACTAGACTGTAGCCAGTTTCTCTTTATCAGATTGTCTCCATGGAGACATGAGAACCAGGCAGCCAGTTTCTCTTTATCAGATTGTTTTCATGGAAACATGAAGACCAACTGCAGAGTTGTTACTGAGCTTACATGTATTTGCTAGAAGAAAAGCTTCATACTATTCAATGTTCTTTTTCATTTACTTGATGTCCCTTAAAACTTGTTAATAAATCAATCAAAGGTCTTTAATCTAGTCATTTTCCCCATGCAAGAAGGAGAAAAGCACATTTTTTTCTTCTATCGTGCTTTTTAACCAGGCTTTTTTTTATACATTGCAGTGCCTACATTTCTGAAAACTGAACAAGAAGTGAGAGAGAAAAGGGAGAAAGAAAAGAAAGAAAATCAGCACCTGTTTACAATCCCCATTATACTTAAAAATAACTGGAAAAAAATACTTTATAGCATGTAAAGAAAACCACATGCCACAAAATTGGTACTATTACAGAAAAAAAAATCATTACTTACAGTTAACTTTCTCCCTCCTCTTGCCCTTCCCAAAGCACTTTTCTGAACATTAATGACTTGAAGTAGGGCATATGCCTTAGAGTCCTCCATAAGTCCAACAAATTCTGAAAAAGTCCAGTATTTCCAGATTTTCTTGTTCTGTCATATTGCACAAATATAATTATTGCATTGTAATTCCATATTAAGTTATTGGTTTTATTACTGTTCATCTCCAAAAATACTGTCTCTGCTTCATTTCCAATGCACTCTTGATTCTTCTAGTCAACTCTTAGGTTCATAGATAGGTACTAGGCTATTGGCCCTGGGGCCTATACAAGCCCAGCCAAAAAGGTACCCTGGCTTTTGCCACCCAAAAATAATAAATAAAAATAATTTTCCTGTGCCACTGTCAAGCAGAGCCACAAAGGTGATCCCCAGGGTGAATTTCCTATTTCCCATCCGATCATCAAGATTTTTCTTGAAGAGTGCTAATGAGGAGCTTTGTTTGATATAGATAGGTAGTTTATTCCAGAGTATGTGAAGTCTCTGAGAAAGGAATCTATCCCTCCGGCATGTTCTGTTTATTGTGGTGACAAGGTTTAGGTCCCTAGAGCGTGTAGCTCGGAGGGATTGGGATTTCTTTAAGTGGAGCATTCCAACAGCTCTGGGTTTGACATAGCTTTGTATGTTAGGCAGAGATCACCTCTGAGTAGGCGATATGCGACGGAGTAAAGCTGGAGTTTTTTGAGACGGTCTGCGTAGAGCATCTGTTTGAGGCTGGTAATCCTCTTTGTGAGGTATTTTTGTGGCCTTTCCAGTTGTTGTAGATGTCTTGAGAGGTCCATACCAAAAGGGGCGTTGTACTCTATAATGGGTCTAATGAGTGATGAGTAGAGGGGAACAATGACCTCTTTTTTTCTGGCTGAGAAACCTTTTGTGATGAGGTGTGCCATGTAGAAGGATTTCTTGACTACTGTGGCGATATGATTATCAAAGGAGAGACTACTGTCCACCTGTGTCCCAAGGTCTCTTATCACACTTTCGGTGTTACGTATACTACTGCCTATGTTGTAGCTCATGGGTACAGAGTTTTTACCAAAGGGGATGACAATGCACTTTTTGGCATTGAGCTTGAGGCCATGGCTTTGACACCAGGCATCTGTCTCAGTGAGGCCCTTTTGTAGGATGTCCACATCGTTAGGAGTTTCGATTATGGCTCGTAGTTTGCAGTCATCTGTGAACTTCATTAGCCAAAGACCTTCTGTGTTAGCCTGTACTTCATAGAAGTAGATACCAAACAGGAGAGGACCCAGGACTGAACCCTATGGTACTCCACTTGTCACTGGTCTGAAGTTGGATTTGGAGTCTGCTACTTTCACATTGTGGGTTCTGTCAGTGAGCCAGTTGGCAACCCATCTTGTGACATAGGGATTTATACCTAGTTTAGTGAGTTTATCTATAATTCCAGAGTGGGGGATGGTGTCGAAAGCCTTGGCAAGATCTAGATAGGCTTTGTGAACCACCTTACCCTTGTCTACGGCTTTAGTGACTGCTTCAAAAATGTCTATCAGGTTTAGGAGACATGATCTGCCTTTTACAAACCCGAACTGGGTGGGGTCCAGAGTTTGGAGATTACCAATGTTTTTGTTTATAAGATGTTCATCGTGTTACCCTGCTGCAGAACAGTCATCAGTCGCTAATGGGCGTAGTCGCCAGGTGAGGCTATGATTGAACAGTCTTGGTGGCCGGTGCCAGTTTCTTCTGTAGTGCGCCAGGTATATATAATAAGCCTTTGATTTCTATGCTTTTCGCCGCTAGGAAATTTAACTACACCATGCCGTCGGGCACATTATGCCCGGCGTGCAGTAAGGATAAGGACAGACAGCGGGGCTAAGCCCAGATTGGGGTACAAGCGATCCGTCTCGGTGCCGAATGGGTCTTGAACAATGGACATGGGAAAAAGAGACACAAAGCTCATGGTTTCGACCTCAAGCAAATACAAAGCGTTTTCTAAGTGATTTTACCTTCTACCTCTAAAAGGACTGCACTGCACAGCCTGGGATGTTGTCTGGTCCCATGGATGCTGTGTTCTTGGCTTTGGAGAGTGTGGTTTTTATCTGTGCAGCCATGATTACAGGAACTCTCACTCTACCTGCTGCCAAGTAAGCCAGATAGATACTATAGAGTCATTGATTTCTACAAATTTTACAAAGCCCCCCTAAGCTGACCTTAGAGAACTATCTCACAGGGTCAAAGGGGGCTAAGGCTTCTATGGCTTAAAACCCAGTACCTTCTGAGAGGATTCCAGAGCACTAGACAGGTGGGGAAAAGGTTTACACCTCAGCCACACTAGCTATGAGGGCACTGAATTGTCAATTTCACATGGGTCTGTATATTCAGTGCCATTGTTCTGTAAGGCCTCCTGCAGAGCAGCTGTCACTGGGTCTGCCATTACGAGGCATGCTTGGTTAAAGGAACAAATGCTTTGTGATTGTCTTTAGAAAACTACCAGATGCTCCCTTACAGCAAGATGTTCTTTTTGTAACTAGCTTTGCAGGATTTTATCAGGGATCGCAGCTTCTTACTGAGGCTGACAAGGGAGCTCCTGAGACCACCATGGGACCTTTTATTCAGACTAGACACTTTACCAAGTACCCAAATTCAAGATGCTAACACTGCAGCAGCTACTTCCATTCATGTTGTACAGCCCTTTGTTTATGGCTAGGTTGGACCCCATTACCAGGCATTGCATTTCAGACAAAGTTGCAGAAGATAGCATCTACTGGAACTGCCTCATCAAGCAGAAGCAAAGACATTCTCTTATCACATGTCATGGCATCAAAACAAACTATCTACTAAACTGCCTGGGGTACACACAAAAAACAAAGAAAAAAAAAAGTACCCTCCACAAAAATGACATTCCTGAGTGCCAGCTTGAACAAGACAATAGAAGGCTTATCTTACGCCAGACAAGCAACTACAACTGACTCATCAATATTGACAAATGGCAACAAAGACCCAATTAACTGCAAGAAAAATTCTGCAGGCTTTGGGCTTCATGGCATCTTGCATACTAATAATACCATTTGCAAAGCTGCATATGAGGAAATTACAGTGGTACCTAAAAAGCGTATGGTCTCCAACACAACACAGCCACAGCTTGGACACAATGATATCTCTCATTCCTGCCTACAACAGGAATTTCTATGGTGGTCACAGGCATGTCACCTCAACAAGGGTCAGCCTTTCACCTTGCCCCCAGCCAGGCAAACTATCACAACAGATGCTTCAGACTATGCCTGGGGGGCACACATGGCAGGACAATGCATCCAAGGCCTATGGACTGCAGATCAAAGAAATCTGCACATAAATCAAAAAGAGATGCTAGCTGTACAGAAAGCTCTGACAGCCTTCAAGGATCTATTACATCCAGGACAACTTGCAATAAAGATGGACAACACCACAGTAATGTGGTACATAAACAAACAAGGGGGTACACATTCTTGCCCTCTATGCAGACAAGCAATGACCTTATGGAACACAGCTCTGGCCTACCAAGTCCAGTTACAAGCTCAATTCCTGCCAGGACAGAAGAACACATTGGCAGACAACCTCAGCAGAAACATCAAGGATCATCATGATCCCAGTGGAAACTAGATCCCCAAATATTTGCAATGAAAACTCAAAAATGGGGCCTTCCAGACATAGACCTGTTTGCCAGTCCTCAAAACTATCAACTGACAAAATTTTGTACAAGGACATTTCACCATCAAGCTTGGAAAGTGGACTCTCTCTCTTTCAGTTGGAAAAACCTGACAATATATGCCTTCCCTCCATTGCCTCTCCTCACAAAGGTTCTTTTGAAAGTCAAAAAGGAGACACCATGACTGATTCTCATGGCCCCAGACTGGCCATGCCAGCACTGGTATCCGCTATTGAAAAATATGGCCCACAGCCCACCATGGATATTGCCTCAAATCCCCCATTTGCACACACAACAAAACAATCAGATTCTTCACAGCCAGCTCAAAACTTTAAATCTGGCTGCATGGCAAATCATCTAAACATCCAACCAGCACCTCTTTCACAAGCAGTTCTGGATGTTATTCTGGAAGCCAGGAGGCCAAGCACCAGGAAGGCTTATTCGGACAAATGGAAAAGGTTTTGTGCCTGGAACCAAGCTAAAGGCCAAGACACAATTCAGCCTCACATGCCTCACATTCTACAGTATTTAGCTGAGATGTTGCACAAAAGACTTTCCTTTTCCTCAATTAAAATCCATGCTTCAGCTATTTCAGCTGACTACAACACGGATCCACCTTTATTTTCACATCCTCTTCTAAGGCAGTTCCTCAGAGGGGCAAAAAACATTAGACCACCCAGGAGAGCTCCTACGCCAACATGGGACCTCAATTTTGTTCTGGAAAAACTAACGCTACCTCCCTTTGAACCAGCTTTCTCTGCAGATCTATAGTTCCTATCATGGAAGACTGCCCTGCTCCTAGCAATAAATTCAGCTAGAAGAGTCTCAGAGCTACAGGCACTAATGGCAGTGGAACCTTTCCTCATTTTTCATCAAGACAGAGTTTCTCTATGAACTAATCCTTCCTTTATGCCTAAGGTGGTTTCCAGTGTAGCTTTAAATCAAACTATCCACTTACCCACCTTCTTCCCCAATCCACAGAACAAAGGTGAGAGACTCCTGCATTCCTTGGACATTCACAGGCAGCTTTGTTACTATTTGGACAAAACTAAGGCTTTCAGAAAATCTGACCAGCTCTTTGTATCCTATGCTACAGCTTCTCAAGGGAAGGCTATATCAAAGCAAACCATTTCTAAATGGATAGGTCATTGCATACGTTTCTGCTATACCCATCATGGGAAACCAGTTCCTGCTTCCATTAGATCCCACTCTACCAGGGCAACAGCTACCTCTACAGCCTTTCTCAGGGGGGTTCCAACCAAGGAAATTTTAGAAGCTGCAACTTGGAGTTCAGTACACACCTTTACCAAACACTATCACTTACCTCTTTACTCAAAGTCCAGGGCGGGCTTCGCCACTGCAGTTCTGCAGGGCCTTATAGCCTCCACTAACCCTCTATGATACCTCCCCCCTACCTTAGCTTTGGGATTCAACCCAACTGCAGCAGGGTAACACAATGAACATAGTACAGTTTTGTACCTACCATAAATGTAGATGTTCGAGTATTCACCCTGCTGCAGTCCAGGTTACTCCCCCTCCATCCCCTCTGATCTGCTGGCTAAATCTCTTCTATGTCTTACTGATGTATTTGCTCATAGCTGAAGGGATTTTGTGTTTGTGTTGTGGTTACTCCTTTTGGTACTAATTACTGACCACCTTTTTGGGGGCACCTGACATCTGGGGCAAGAAAAACTGAAGAAAATGGCGTTGGTTGCATTATATATACCCCTGGTGCACTGACGTCAGGGAAGAGGTGACAGCAACCGACGCCGGACCAAGACTTTGGAATTCCGGCCAACTGTGGGACCGCCTGATGACAGGATAACCCAAGTGTGATGACTGCAGCAGGGTGAACACTCGAACATCTACATTTATCGTAGGTACAAAACTGTACTTTCCATGTTGATATGTTCCATGGCCTTGCAGAACAGGCTCATCAGGCTAATGGGGCGGTAGTTCCCGGGGTCCATGGTGGCTCCCCCCTTGTGGAGTGGGATAACCGTCGCTGTGCGCCATTCAGCAGGCACAAAGCCTGAGGTGAGGCTATGATTGAACATGGTACTTAGGTGGGGTGCCAGTTCGTTCTGTAGTCCATGTAGAACACAGCCTGGGATGTTGTCTGGTCCCATGGATGCTGTGTTCTTGGCTTTGGAGGGTGTGGTTTTTATCTGTGCAGCCATGATTACAGGAACTTTGCATTCTTCCGGTATAGAAATGGGTTCTTTAGGGGGTGAGAGGGGGGTAAAGTTAGCACTGAACCTACCTGCCAGGATGTTGGCAATATCAGTTGGGTCTGTATATTTAGTGCCATTGTGCTGTAACCCAGAGCAGATATGAGTGTTGCCATTGAGATTCTTGACATAGCTATAGAATGCTTTATGGTCGTCTTTAGAATCAGTGGCAATTTTGTTTTTGTAACTAGCTTTGCAGGATTTTATCAGGGATCGCAGCTTCTTACTGAGGCTGACCAGGGAGCTCCTCCACTCTCTTTTGCAACAGTTTCTTCCTTCTGTTGTACAGTTTGTTTATGGCAGGGGACCACCAGATTGGCTTCCTTTTTTTGGAAGATAGCATCATGGTTCTGTTTGGGATAGCATGATCCATGCACTCATGTAAGTGCTTATAAAGTGCAATTGTGTAGGATTCAGTAGTCATAACTGTATTGTCCATCTGCATGGGTGTCATGAAGTTCACCACTTCTGTCTTAAGAAGCATGAAGTTGGCTTTGGAGAAATTTTTTACCATGGTTTCCTTAATGGGGGTGGGGGCAGGATGTGGATATCTAGGGTAATTAGCTTATGGTTGGATCGGAACAATGAGGCGTTGACTTCAGGTGTGGAACACCAGTCACTCATGTTGGTAATGACTAGATCTAAGATATTGTTGCCCCTGGTGGGGGTGTGGATAAGTTGATCCAGGGCATTGGAGTTTATGAATTTCAGAAAGCGTTGAGCGAAGGAGTTGGTACATGAGTAGTTTTCCCATTTAATGGTGGGGTAGTTGAAATCGCCCATTATTAGGGTGTTTGGTTGAACCCTTATATTTTCCAGTACATCAAGAAAAGAGGAGTGGGAATCCTGGGGCATGGTGGGGGATCTGTAGCAAGCTACAATTTGGATTGCAGTTTTGCCCAGAGTTAGTTGCACTTGGATAACCTTGGCTGCATTATGCTGAGCAACTAGCCTGGAAGTGTGGCTATCCTTAATGAATATGGACACACCTCCGTCTTTGGTGTTCAGGTCCAGGTTACATGGCCAAAAAGTGTGGTATGAGTTATAGTCTGGTAGTGCAGGGGTGCTCTCTGGAGCCTTGAACCAGGTCTGTCACTGCACAGATATCGATGTTCTCCATTTTAAGGAGTGCCTCGAGTGAGTGCATTTTAAGATTTAGACTTCTAGCATTGAGTAGCATCACCCTCAGTTTTTGCTTGCCTGTTCCTGTTATGGTGGTGAATTTGTCATTTGAACCTTGCCTAAAAAAGGCACTATAGGGGCGGCAAGAACCTTAGCCAGTATCCGGAATCCCAGGGGTGACAGGTGCAGGCCATCTCTGGCAAAGCATCGTGGTCTGTCGATTATGTCATCCCAGGCAGATACTGGATCCCTTTAGAATGGCACCAGAAGCTTAGTCAATTGTTGAAGTCAATCATTTTGTCCTTGTACTGCAGCATCATTCTGGGTGATGGCAGAATGCTACTCAGGGCTAGGTTCATACCTGCCCGGGCTACAAGATCAGAGAGCTCTTCCATGTTTCTTTTCATGTAGTCCAGGGAGGTACATCTCAGGTCGTTCACACCAACATGGACAATGACAGAGTCATATTTGTACTTGTTGTGGAGTGACCTGAGTGTGTGGGTTATGTGGTGGATCCTGGCACCTGACAGGAAGCTGACAGTAACCTTCTCCTTCTTTAGCCTGGTGAGTGGGACATCAGTGTGCCTGACTATGGAGTCACCTATGACTAGTGTGCTGGGTACGTTGTTTTGCCTTATTGGCTGTGGTTGAGTGGCACACTGAGTCTGCGGTCTATGGAGGTTGCTTGCATTTCTGCTTTGGAGGTCTCTGTTGCTTGAGTAGATTATTAATGAGAGCCTTGTTTCTATGTGTGGATTTTGGTGATGTAGATTTAGTGAAACTATGTGATGAGCGTGGTGTGGTACAATTGTTTACCTTCTCCTCTTGACTGTCAAGTTCAGTCTTGATTGGAGAGAGCTTTACCTCCAGTTTGACTAGATAAGTGTATCTCTCACATGTTGTAGTGTTGGGTGGTAGGAGGAGAGGGTTGTCTGGGTATATCAGGCAATTTCTGCATTGCCCCAAGATGCCCAGATTTATCAGATAGACAGGAGAGAACACTGGGAGCTGACCCTTGGACATGCCTGAATAAAAAAAACTATGTTCCTCTAGATAAGTGAGGAAAGTGAGTACAAGAGCTGTTTTTCTCTAAGCAAGTGAGGAAAGTAAGTACCAAAACTGTTTTCCTCTAGGTAATGAGGAAGGTTGAGTGCTGTAGTAATTAGTAGGTTATTTAGTGCTTACAAGTTCTGAACAAGTGCTGATCATGAATAAGCAAATTCAAGTGCTAAAACTAAGAATCTGTATCTGGACTAAATGAGTTACAGGTAAGGGGGGAAACAAGTGCAAATGCAGGCTTTTAAATCAGAAAGTTGAGAGAGATGGAAAAACTGCCCAAACAGCCAATAGCTACAGTTTCTGGGCCAGAACCACTTCTTATGTGGTAGATAGGTTACCTAGTGCTTACCACTCCCATTGATAAGCTAGAAGGCTTCCCTCCAACACAGAAAGCTTGGGGGGGCTCAGAAGCTTACATACAGTCCTGGATACAGCAAATCTGAATCTGGACTACACTAGTTACAGGAAAGGTAATTTATTTTTTTTTAAATATATATATATATATATATATATATATATATATATATATATATATATATATATATACAGAAAAGTAGCTAAAACAGCAGTAAAAACAATTCAAATGCAGTACAAGCTAGCACACTTGAGTATGTAGCAATGTTATACCAAACAGTTTAACAAATGCAATTAAATTAAAAATGACTAAAAACAAGTGCAGAAGGAGTCTATTAAGTAGAATGAGGTAAAGAGATGGGACTGGGGGGAGTGTCCCAGATCAAATCTACAGTGGGGGCAGGCAACTGCAAAAGCCTCCAAAAGGCAGGAATAGGGAGGGTGGGTATGGGAAAACCAACACCTTCAGCAGAGATCTGAAAAACTATACAGTGAAGCAAAAATAACAGTGCACAACTCTGAAGTCAGCCAGCAATGATATAAAATTAGTCAAACAACAATTACCAGTACACAACTCTGAAGTGACAGAAAAATATACTCAGCTTTGTATATCTCCAGCTAGTTTGAAGAACACTCTGTCAGGACATAGGAATGCTCCAGCAATGATATGCAGGTTGTTACTAAGAGGGTCTGATTTTATGCAAGTAATCTTTGAGATAGTCAAATAAACACACAGGATGTAAAACCAGTTATACCAACTTAAGACACAGAGAAATAGGGGGAAGGAGGAAAAACACCTTCAGTAGAGATCTGAAAAACTATACAGTGAAGCAAAAATAACAGTGCACAACTCTGAAGTCAGCCAGCAATGATATAAAATTAGTCAAACAATTACCCGTACACAACTCTGAAGTGTCAGAAAAATATACTCAGCTCTGTATATCTCCAGATAGTTTGAAGAGCACTCTGTCAGGACACAGGAAGGCTCCAGCAATGATATGCAGGCTGTTACTAAGAGGGTCTAATTTTATGCAAGTAATCTTTGAGATAGTCAAATAAACACACAGGATGTAAAACCAGTTATACCAACTTAAGACACAGAGAAATAGGGAAGGGGGGAAAAACACCTTCAGTAGAGATCTGAAAAACTATACAGTGAAGCAAAAATAACAGTGCACAACTCTGAAGTCAGCCAGCAATGATATAAAATTAGTCAAACAATTACCAGTACACAACTCTGAAGTGCCAGAAAAATATACTCAGCTCTGTATATCTCCAGATAGTTTGAAGAGCACTCTGTCAGGACACAGGATGGCTCCAGCAATGATATCTCCCTTCCTTCTCTCCAACATTTTCCATTGAAAATTTTGAAAAGATTTCACAGGTATAGTCCCTGTGTGGTCTTTAATACCAGAAGAACAAGAAGCAGAATCTCCTTCTGTTTCACAGCTTACTTTTTGTTGGACAAACTTTTGTATTTCATCCTTAGCATGCACTTCATCAAAAATTATTTTGTCCCTCCAGGGAAGAATACTTTGAAGACAGCTGGATACAGCAGTTTATATCTCACACCTGCATCTCAACATTCTCTGAATAGTGGAATAAATTTGCTCCTCTTCTGTCTGGTGTACAATGAGTAATCATTCTCCACAAACACTGTGCAGTCTCCCACTTTTAGTACTCTATCCTTCTGCCACAGTTTTGTCAGAATCAACTCCTTCTGCTGGTAGGATTGCATCTTTACTATTAAAGGTCTAGGGTGCTTACCTATAGCCAGGGTTGGAGAATACACACAATGTGCCCTTTCAACTAACAACTCCTGCTTTGGAATACCAGTCCAGTTGCTTATTTCTGCTTTCATAAAATGAATGCAGTCTGTTCCTTCCAGCTTCTCTGATATAGCTGAAAATCTCAGGTTTTCCCTACATGCTCTGTCCTCTAATTCTATTATTTTTTGAAATGTCTCTTCCTGAGCAGTCTCATTTTTCAGTCAGCCTTTTCTTTATTTAATTCTCTGATTTTTGCTGCTTTATCATCACATCTAAATATCTGTTTAAAACTTCTTCCATTTTTTTCCAGACGTTTTATTGTGTTGATACACTTCATCAGTGTTTTGTTTATTTTAACCAGATTTGAATGCAGTTGCCTTAAGTTTCTGAAGCCCGAAGAGTCAAACTGATCTGAATTTCTATCTCTCAGGCTATCTTAGCAAGCTTGCAAAGAGAACATAATCTGGTAACCCCTTTGTTTGTTTATGTACCATATCACTGTAGTGTTTTCTGTGTAAACTTTTAGAGGTATTGGAGACTAGAGAGGATTTAAAGATTTAAAAGCATAGATTTCTGCCACAGTATCTCTGATATATGTGTGTTTGTTGTGAGAGTTCCACAGACCTTGCACTTTCACTCATTTGAAGACTGTTTACACTCCAGGTCTGAAACATCTGTAGTGACAGAACAGAGAGAAATCAGAATGGATGAACTGGGTTGCAAGAGATATGGCCTACTCACCAGACAAATCTCACTTCTTACCAACCCCAAAACAGGATCTGAAAAGATAAATGGGGAAGAAACTTAGCCGAGACTGACCTGTGGTACCACTGGATTTTTCTCATATAGAGTCTGGCCAGGAGAAACATGACAATCATCAGTGCCATGTACCTCAATATCCTGAGAAATTCCCCCGCAGATACATGACTTTGGTTAAAACCCAGGGAAAAACATTGTGGCATCTGTACTTTACCTTGAGGAAAGAATGGTCTTCTCAGGGCAAACTCTATCAAACATATCAAGAATACAGTTCTGTGAAAAGGGATGAGAGAGTATTTTTTTAAGTTGATTTGAAAACCTAGGCTGAGTAAGAGATTCTGAACAGTTGCTAAATACTCTTGGTAGCTGGAGAAATAGTCTGCAAAGATAAGATAATCGTCATAATAGGAAAGATGTGAGTGCACCGAAGTCTGCAACAAGCAATTGCTTGACCCAGAAACTTTGTGAATGCCTTTGGTTCATTGGAAAAGTCTAAGGGCAAGACAGAGAACTGGTAATGTAATATAAACCAGACACAAACACAATCATAAAAGTAAATACTTTAGCATATGAGCCTGGCAGTTTAAAATCCTGAAATTTAAAGTAGCAGAATAAAACAGTTATTAAAAAACATCCCCATTCTTTTCAGATGGAATTGGGTTAGCAGCAGTAAACTGTTCAGTATAAGCAGTTTTAGTTGGAGGAATTACTGCTGGATCTTCAATAGGGTTGGAAAACAAATAATTGTGTTTATGAGGTATCCTGTATAACTTAGACTTCCTAAGGCTAGGGACTATTAAGCAGACAGGAAGCAGTGAGAAATAGTGTTCTCTACTTCAGGCAAAAGAGGGGAACAACTGCAGATGAAGTAATATCAAACTGTAACAAATAGCATATTTTCTGCACTTTAACATTTAATTCTGTTCCCACTGAAAAAAAAAAAACTCTTTCATCTTAGATTTAAGACTGAGAGGAAATACCTGAACTACAACCATTGCTTTGCATTGTCTGCTCTTCTGACTGGAAATCAAAGTCCAAAAGAGAGGAAAGTTTTATTTTCTTGTTTGAATAGGTAGAAGTCAAGGAAAACATAAAATGAGCTCATTAGCAAATCCCAGCAAATCATCCCTGCCACAGAAATAGAAACAAGAGGAGGCAATATTTTCTCAAAATGTTCACTTTTCCTGGAAAATGGCCAGCCCAAAGAAGGCATACTCATACCCAGATACAGGTTCTGGCTGTGTGAAGAACATCCTAAGTCCAAAAAAGTGTTTCTTCCTTGCTCACCAAAGGCATCTTTACAGCCGCAGAAGACATGGTGATACCCAGTTCTTGATATCTATGGGTGCAAAACCAGAGGAAATGAGAAGAAAGATGAATGGTCTGAGGAATCAAGACTAGCCACAGCAGAGTCATCTATCAGTGGCTGAGATGCACCTGGAGCTGGCCAGACACCAAAAATCTCCCAAACACATTTCTTCTTCTTGCAGACAGGTGAAGGTAAAACCACAGAGACCAGTAACTGCTCTATACATTAGCCGAGAATGAGATCTCAGGGTGGCTGGAGAAGACTGGATGAGCTGGTAAAGGGTAAAGTAAAGAACAAGTGGTTCAGAGGTAAGTAAAACACTAACAGTTCCCACAAGCAGAACATCCTGACCCAAAAGGACAAACCTATAAGCTTGTAGGAAAATTCTGTCAAAAAGTAGAACTTTTATCTTTTTTACACAAAATGTTCACCTAAGTATTCACATGTAAACTTCCTAAGAAAAACAATTACCATCACAAAAAACTAACATTATATACTTATCATAACAGATCTGTGTTGTCTGCTTCCATTCTGTTAAATTCAGTATGAAGTAACTTGTTCTCTACACAAAGATTATGGGTAGGGGGAGGAGCCTGAGCACAGGATCCAAAGTGTAGAAGTGGCAGAAGTTGGATCTGACCATAAGCTGAGGAAGGATGGAAGCAAAGAACACAGATCTGTCATGGCAAGTACATAACTTTCATTTTTCCATATTAAAAAACTGAAGATCTGCCTTAGTTGCAGGTTTGAACAGAGGTCTAGCCAGGGCTTTAAGTAAAGTAGTAATGTCCCAAAGAGAGGAGTAGGATCTCTAAGAGGAGGTCTGAGAAGAAAAGTATCCTTCATAAAGGCTATAGATAACCTGAGAGAGGTGACCAGGGATTGATTCTGTCCAGTGTGAAAGCTTGAGATAACAGCCAACTGGACTTTGATAACAGAGCAGCTGGCACCATTTTGAAAAAAAAAAAAGAAGTCAGAAAATCTAGGACTGCTGGAACGGTCACTTAAAAAGGATCTAAATTCCTTTGAGAAGCCCAAATAGAGAACTTTTTCCATTTGCTTTTGTAAATCTTCCTAGTAGAAGGTCATGGAGACAAAGTAAGAATGTGGACTACTTGTGCAGAGAGCCTCAACTGACTAACAATCATTGGAAATGGAGAAACCAAGCAGTTAATTTGAGGGTTTGAATGTCCAGGAGAGGTAAGCTGGATGGGTGAAAAATGAAATCCAGACTGGAAACCAGCATCCATGGGTTGTTTCAGATGAGACCACGAGTGGGGAGCCATACTTGTTGAGGCCAAAAAGGAACAATAAGGATCAGTGTGACCTTCCATTCTAATTGTTTTTTGAAGAAATTTTGGGATGAGAGCATCTCTCTATGACTCCCCTTCTGATGGGATCAGGGCAAAGAACCTGCTGCATTTTGAAGTTGTGGGTAGAGGCAAAAAAAGATTGCAGCAAGTTTGGCCTCAGTGGTAGAAGGTCTGCTCTGCCTGCTTTTTATTTAAGGACCACTTATGATGCAGGAGGATAGATCTGCTCAAACTGTCTTCTATAACATTGGATTCCCATGGAATGTGCATTGCTAAAGGAAAGGAAATGGAAGATATCACCCATTGCCGAACCCTCATGACTTCTTGGCATAACAGGTAACAATGGATTCCCCCTATTTGTTGATATACCAGACTACTGACATGTTGTCAGTCTGGATAGATGTCAATCCCTGAGGGAAGGAGTTGTGAAAGGCCCGCAATGCTAGGAGGACTGCCCTCTTCTCTAGAATGTTGAAATGGAGATTGGCCTTAGAGGGGGACCATGTGCCTTGGAATGTTTTTTCCCTTGTAGTGCCTCTTCACCTCAACTGGGAAGTGTCTGTGGTCACCATGGGTTGGGTGTGGGAAAATAAATGGGCGATCTTGCAGTACCATAGAGAATTTGAGCCAAAAGTGAATGTGAGTTCTGCAAATGTTTGTTAGACATGTTTGGAAAGACATTGGTTGATGCCTGATGGACCACTGTACTGCTAGTGTCCTCTGAAGTACTCTCATATGTTACTGAACCAAAGTGATCAACACAGTCATCAAACCCAACAAAGGGAGAATAATTCTCACTGTTAGTTTTTGGGAGGAAAGAACAACTTGAGCATGGATGTGAAGAGTGGATAACCTATTGTTAGGAAGCTTTATTCATAGATGAATACTAGGCTAACTGCCCTCAAGGGCCATTTTTAGCCTAGCCAATAACCTGGGGTGAAAAACCTGGGGTGAGAATTGAACTCTGTACCTTATATCTTTGAGGCAAAGACTTTAATCATTATGCCAAACCTCCCACCTCTAAAGAGTAGGCACAGCCAGTTTCAAACTAGTACTTAGCCCACTTGAAACAGTGTTCAAGTATGTTCCTGTGAATTGAATCACTTGTACAGGATGAAATTTGGACTTCCAGGTTCACTGTGATGCCCAACCCCATGCAAAGTTGTAGTAATGAGTCTTTTGCTTGAATGAGTATATTCCTGGTAGAAGTAGAACTGAGACAGTCATCCAGATATGGCAACACCTGGAACTCTTGAATTGAGGTAAGGTGCAAAAGTGCCATGCATTTGATGAACACCCACGGACTGTAGTGAGACCAAAAGGAAGGGCTCTGAATTGTGAGTGACTGGCTCCCAGCCAGAAGCAGAGAAACCTTCTGGATCACCTGACCATCTTGATATGGTAGTATGCATCCTGTAGGTCTATGGAGCACATCCAGCATTTCACTGTTGGTAGTGGTAGAATGGACTGAACCCAGACCATCTAGAACTTGATTGTTTGATATATTGGTTGGGATGACTGAGGTCCCTGGTGTTTTTTGTTACTAAAAAAAATCTTGAGTAAGTTCCACATCCTGTTTGGTCTGGTGGGACCTCTTAGAATAATTGCTTCTTTAGAAACTTTTGTATTTCTTTGAGTGCTACTGATCTTTGAGAGGGTGGAACATTTGGAAACTTTTTTTATGAGTTTGAAGAAGGAAATAAAAGGGGGATGTAATAGCCACTAGTTATTATCCTTTGCACCCATTTGTCATTCATGATGGGCATCCAGGCTTTGCAGTGCAGGGTTAAGCACTCCTAGATTGCCTTCTGAAAATAGCCGGGCAACCCTTCAGGAGCACTGATACATCCTGTCAGTGAAGGGACCTCTGAAGCATTGGTTTTCCAGCCCACCTCTGTCTTTCCTCAGGGTTAACGTCCATTATCAGAACTCCCACCTCTCCCTCTGGGGTCTGTCTCCAGAGGTGTCAGGAGAGAACCCTTGGGAACCATAGTTTTTCACCCTCTTTCTGGTTTGTAGAAAAATACCTCTTGGGAGTAGAGAACCATATTCCAGTGGCAGAAAGGGTATTCCCATCTTGTTCACTTCTGGTCACTGTTTCTTGCACTTAGGCCTAAAGAGTGTTGAGCTATCAAGCAGGACATTAATAAAGGATGTCTTGAAGTGCTGCGAGAAATCACAGAAGTGCATCCGGGCATCTGTCATGCCAGTAATGCCAGTATCTGTGGCTCTTGAAGTGCCTTCAGTCATGTTAGAAATTAGACACTGAAAAGGGACTGTAGGATGGCTGACTGAGAATCCAAGTTTTTTTTTGTCAGTGCAGATGTAGACCTGGAGAGGGATTTGTAAATATGTTTAGTCAAGTCCCTCTGAAATCTTGTAACATGTGCTAAATAATTCAGTGCTCTCAGAGGGAAGGTAGCTGAAATGTACATCCATTTCCTGAATCTGTCCAGTGCTCTGGGCTCCCTGTTAGGGGGGTTGGACAAAAGAACTCTCTTCCACAATATATATTTTTGGTTGCTGCTACTACTACTATGGAATCTGTGGCTAGACCCTTGCTCCAGTGTTTGTGATCTTTTTGTAGACACTAAGTCCTTGTCTGGCTTGCAGGAAATTGGTTCAGACACATCCATCTCATTCCATGCCCCTTAGAGATAAGATTAACCATCTCATCAGTGGGGGCAACCATCCAAGATTTAGCCAAACCAGACCCAAAGGCCTCAAAGAAGACTGACTTGTCTTGGAAGGGGGTGTCAGTGGACCATCCACCTTTCTGTCTCAAAAGTTCAGTAATCTCATTGAATGAGACATACTCAAAGGGGATCTGAGGGATCTCCTTCTATAATTGAGATCAGTGTCTTCTTTTAGAGACTCCTGAAGGGAGTCCATGTGCCTCCTCTTACATGAATGCTTTTGAGGGAGCATCTGCATGGGATGTTCTGGAGAAGTGTCCAAAACAGTCTATGAGTCCTCTTTACAGATTGTCTCAAGACTCAATGGGCCTGGCTATCTCAAGTGTACTGGGTGAGAAGGATCAAAAATGAGGGGAATTTTTGGGGGATGAGTGGAATCAATCAATTAAGAGAAGTCTGCTTATCCAGTCAGGAGAGTACTCTTTTGACAGTTTCGAAAGCCAAAGTTGAAGAACATCCTGAAATTCATCCAGTGGGAGTCAAGGCAACCTCTCCAGTTAAACTCTGAAATTCCACTTGGCTTGGTTCTTAGGTTGACACTGACATAAATCTGTCCAGCTCCAGGGCTCAAAGAGGAAGGGATGGTTTTGAAAACCTCAAAGTCAAACCTGCCCCCCTGGATCTGGCATTGACACTTCAGCCCTGAGATCCTTCTGGCTCCTATGTGATGGGAGCCATTCATGTTAGAGATGGAGCCAGAGGAGAAGTAAACCAAATCTTCATATATGACATGGACAAGCTGTAGGAGATGCTCGGATCCATAACTCCTGAATCCAGCAACCAAGCTGGGGTAGGAGCTACCACTATATGAGGGGAATAAATTTAGCTCCCAGGTTCAGCAGTGGCCAGAGCTTTGAGACCCCCACAAGTGAATCTGGGTCCTGAGGAATTTTCTCATCATCCTGTTCATGACTACTTTGGAGAGGCTCCAGGTTGATCAGGCTGCAGGGAAGAAGCAGTAGACAGAGGTCTTGATGACCATTGACTAGTCCTTTCCTATAGAAATGGAGATGGGGACCAAGGAGAAACTGGATCAGGGAAAGACATGACTTTGGGAAACAGGGAATTTTTGATCCAGTCAGGATCAGCTCAGAGAATAGTATTGTATCTGATGGTTTAAAGGATTTTAGCACCATGGCCGAAGTGGCAAGAAAGATGAAGATCAGTCACAAGAGGGCTTTATTGGCTCATTGGGCTTTTCTTTAGGTCCCATGACTTTATTCCCTTTTGACTTCTCTGAGGACTTTTTGGAAGAAGGGGAAGTACCAGAATCAGTTGACAGAGTATTGGATGATTCTTCCACAGATGTATTGAGTCTGGTAAGGATAAGTTTATCTTTTCTTTCCACAACATTTTAGGTGTCAAAGGCAGTGCAAATAGCACACTGCAAATCTAAGTGAGCAGCCCCAAGGCAGTATCCACATTTAGAATGTGTATCTGAAACTGGTATTTTGTGGCCACTAGGATAAAGATGGTACTAAAGGTGCGAGGAAAAGAGGGAATAAAACAGCTGTCTGTCTATCTAAATAGCTATGAAAGAGGAGGTTAGATTAAAGCAACAAAGGATAATTATCTAAAAGAATAAAAAATTATAGTATCAATGAAAAGGTTTTCTCACAAAGTACATTCATGCCTGAGCAAAGAATATCAGTGTCTGTATAAAAGGAGTGGCAAACAAGATTGAGGATAGTGCTGGGCTTTGCAGGGGGTTATGGATAAGGGGAAGATCCTGAACTTTGGATCCAAAATCTTGAGTGGCCAAAGACAGAGCCAAGGTTGAGGAATGGATGGAAGAAACAACATCAGACCTTTTTTTTCCTAGCAAACACTGCATTTTAGTCAGAAAAACATGCTATTTCTCAGGCCCTGTCCAGACAATGAACAGCAGGAGTAGTGCCTTGGTGAATTCTAGTGATAGCAGTGCACTCTTCATAACTCAAGCTCCTCCCTGTCCATAATCTCCTGCTGCCTACACCAGATCTTTTGGTCACCATTAAAAAAACATGTCCAAGCAACTCAAGTGATCAGGGAGTGTGATTAGTACCTTATAGTACAGCTAAATTGAGCTTTTTCTTGTAATTTGCATTGAATTGATATCATTATTGGGTAATTGGCTTCTTTAGTGCTTTTATGACCTTTTTATTCAGTTTCCTTCCTCTCTGTTCTATCTTTCATCCTTCTCCCTACCCCATGAAATCTTAGGCTACAGGCCTAACTTGGAACTTCATTTTTGATTAACTTTCCTGGTGGTTTCCATTATTAGTTTTAAGAAAAGTTTAGTGTTCTTGCTGGAGTAATGTTAGTTTCTTGTAGTTGATTACTTGCAGTTGATAATGGGCAAGGAAGGCAAAACAGGGTTTAAAAGTAAAAATATTTTGGGCATAAGATCCTTCTTCAAGACCCACATGATTTGTTTCTGGTCTGTTTAGGGGTATCCTACCTGACAAACAGTTGTTTTGTTTATAAAAATGTTAGTTTCAGGACTTGTTCAGAGCACAGGAATAAGCTCGTGGTGAAGGACATTTTCACTTCTGACTCAGCACTGACTTCATTTCTTCAGTGTCTAGACATGACAAAAGGAAAGAGAAGAGGAAGGCTGAGGGCTAGCCTATTTTAGAGAAATTAGCTTCTGCTTAAACACCTAAAATGTCTCCCTACCTTCTTGTAGAGATTCACCTAGTCTGGCCACCCATATGAAGCCTTCCTACCCCATGCTTACAGGAGTTCTCAGCTACTACAGAGGACTCAATGTGGAGATGGTGGACCAGCAGTTTTTTTTCTGATCCCTCAGGAGCTCAACATAAGTTGATTGAGAGTACATGATGTCAGCCTTTGTCAAGGTCCAACTTTCAGTATGGTATTGTCTCTTCCTGACCATTTCCACCACATGCTGAGAAGTTTTACTTACCATCCTTTCTACCATTCTTTCTCTGGGCCCAGTTTGAGCAATGACAGCAATGGAATTGGCACCATCATGTCAAGTTCCTTATAGCAGGTAGGGTCTGGATGGAGAGATGATAAAATCAGCAAGCAAAGGAGAGTAGTATTGCTAGAATTGAATTTATCCTTAAGTCTTGGTGAGTTCCTTCATGAGGTGTACCCTGTTTTTACAAAATCTCACCAAGATGACATTGGTAATATAGACTGTATTTTATATGGTATATATTATGAACAGAAGAAGGTTAAAATATTAAGGACAGCTGGGTGCACCAGTCCCAGGAAAAAAACAAGTATCCAATCCTGGTAGGCGCACTGGTATCAGGATGGATAAAATGATGGTGTAGAATCCTCAAGATATGGAAACATTCATGCAGTGGGGTTGGCCAGGCTTAGGAGGAGGATGGTCGCCCTGTTGTAAAAGGAAGTAATAGTCCACAAAAACCTCAAAAACTGAAAGGCCAAAAAAGAGCCATAAAGATGATAGAGTGGACTACTGAGGATAAGAAAGAAATTGTGCATTGTTACTAGTATGCAAGAAGCTCAGAAATTCTGGATAGAAGATATTCAAAAAGACTAAGAGAAAAACTGGAGGAAAGAAAAAAATGCTTGCATAAGAAAAACTGTCAAAAGCAAATTTGTATTCATTAATACAACAGATTCATGAAAAAACATTATACAGACCAAGAAACCTTGGGCTGATTGGAACAATAAGTGACTGATGAAGTTGGAAAATATAAAGAACAAAAAACTAGAGATTTTTGAAATGTATAAAAAAGAACCATGGACGTGGGAACGAAAGAAAGAGAGATACAATATGGTATAAGATTTATGCAAAGAAGAAAGCCAAACTAACTAATACAAAAAAGCAACTTCAAAGATATTTGAAGAAAAATACAAGCAAAGGCACTCAGATATGGAAACTTTACAATACAAAAAAATAAGATCACAAAGGGGGAAAACAGAACAGAAGATAAGTAAAGCAGAAGTTAACCAACTAGAAGGTGAAGTTATGGAATACCTGCAAAGTGAAAGATTTAGTGTAGAAAGTCTAACATAGGTTATGTTACAGCATGATGGAACAATGAGTCCTCAAAGTAAGGGGAAAAAGGTAGAGCGGGAGACATCTGAAGAAGAAATATGGACATGAGAAAGAAAAAGAGATTTAATATGGTGCAATAGTTATGCAAAGGAGAAAGCAAAACTAATCAATACAAAAGAAGCAGCACCAAAGATATTAGAAGAGAAATGCAGGCCAAGGCATCCGGATATGAACAATTTTACAATGCAAAAAAAAAGAAGGGTGAAAGTAGAAAAGAGGATTATTAATGGAGAGGTTAAAGGACTAGAAACTGAAGTTATGGATTACCTGTGAAGTGAAGGATTTATTGTAGAAAATCCAAATCTGGTAACATCTCAGCATGATGGAACAGTAAGCCCCCAAATTCTGGAGAAAAAGGTGGAATGGAGAGCATCTGATCAGTTGCTGAATTAAGATACTCTGCAGCCTTCAGTAGGAAACCAGTACAAAAGTTCAGATGGGGTTGCACAGCAAGAGAAGGAACAGGAAATGGTGATAACTCTGTTGCAGTTAATGTTGTGGAGCGATAGACCACTGAGTTCCCAATAAAAAAGGGCATCAGATGATGCAGGATGCAGCTGAAGAGAATATGTCACAGGAAGATATTTTGTAACTACCTTTAGAATGCTTGCAGGAAATTGAGCATAAAGAATGTTCCATCTGTTTAGAAGAAAATGATCTAAGGAAAGAGTTGTTTGATTTAATAGAGACAGATGGACATAACTAAGATCAATGAAAGAAATAGATTACAGAAACTCAATAAGACCCAAAATGTTAGAAGTCTGGTAAAACACATTAATCAAGACTATCAACAGAAATATACATGCTATAACAGAAGTAAATTGGATATATTACTGTGAAGCAAAATTAATAGCTGATGAAGTCTTACCACAAAAATACAGGGCAATAAGAGAAAGGCAGGGAAGAAATTAAATGCCATTATGGAAGTAATAATAAATAATACAACTAAAACTAGAAATGCCGTGCCACAGAGGAAAACTGTGCTACTGCTAGCAGAGTAAATTTAAGTCCCAATAAGTAAATATTCTGTGCACCGAGTGCAAGTGACTGTTTACATTTGTAGCATTCAATAGTTAACATATTGCTCACATTTTAGGAGCGATCTTTATGTTTTTATAGTTCTGAAGTGTGTTTTGAATGCACATGGATTTTGCTTTTATGAGTGCATATCTATTTACAGTTAGAATAGAAAGTAAACCAGTGTTTTAGTTAGATGGCAATTTTGTAGTTATGAATTGAGCTAGTCTATTATCTATGTAAATTTGGTAACAGAATACAATGCTTTCACCATGTATACCCACTAGGGGTTCTGTTACAATGTAATGATCCAAACTAGGATGTGATGTCACTACTTTGAACCTTTTAATTGGTCCTTCTATGTTATTAAATGTTTTTTTGGTCTGATGAAGCTATTTAGTGAAAGTGCTTACCGTTCATAATTAAACATGATTTTTTATATTTTATGACTGTGGACTGCATTTGTTATATTACTTGTTGGGCCATTATGGAGGTATCAACTAGAGAAAACTATAAAGCAATAAAGACAGTAAGTGTCACTGTTAGAAGACTATAGAAGAGGGAACTGATCAGCAAAATTACTTAGAAAGATAGACGTGAGAACAGACCAGCATCTATCATGCACTATCGCAAATAATAAACTAAAGATATCCACACAGGCAGAAAAACTTATAAGATATGCAGATAAATATGAAAAAAAAGTACAAAATAAGCAATTCATTTATGATCATAAAAAGTTTTATAGACATTGGGAAACAAAATAAAAGGAATAGAAACATCACCAAAAAAGAAGAAATAGGCACATTTTGGAGAAATATCTATGAAGATCTTGTGGAACATAAAGATGCTGAATGTATAAAAGAAAAAAAAAACAGTAAGAAGTTCAAATGTACAGAATGTGAAATAGGATAATGTAACATCTAGATAAATTGAAACAAAAGAAAAGCTGCTAATTGGAAAACCACCAACCCAGATGCAGTATCTAACTTCTGGCTAAAAATATTAACATTGTTACATGAAGATTTAGCCCCGAGTAAGAACTACTTATATGCACATCTAGAACACACAACCAACAACAGGAAAAATGATACTCCTCCTTAAAAGTGAACCTGCAAGCCATCCTAAGAACTATAGACCAATAACTTGCCTTTCCACAATGCATAAATTCTTTTTTTTAATTTCTCCAAGACTTTTGGGGTTCAAATACCATGACAGGAATGGACCCCATTCCTAAGTCAAAGTATGATTAAAGTTCAAGAAACTAGTATTGTTTCAATCTTTGATGTCGGCCAGTAGTGCTCTTCGGACCATCCACAGTGTGCCCAGTAATAACTCCTTCTGCAGTTCATATGGAGTTACATGTATTGGTAACATCTAAATATGACTGTAAATTCTTTTTTATAAGACCCGTTGCTCCCACTGCTATTGGAACTGTCTTGGTATCTTTCTTCCACATTGCTCTTGTTTCTGCCTGCAGATCCTGATATTTTATGACTTTGTATCTCTCTGTACACAAGACACTGTTATCACTGGGTGTGGCAATTTCAATGATCAATGCTACTCTTGTCTTCTTTTCTTGAACCACTATATCCAATTTTCTAGCATCTATCTTTTGAACTGTTGATAATGGAGGATCCCAAGTGATGTAGACTTTCTCATTTTCTATGATACTTTGTGACTCATGTTTCCAGTGTTTTTCAGCCACTTCAGTACTATAATGTTTGCACAATCCCCAGTGCAACACTCTCACCACATTATTATGCTTTTCAGTATACAATCCTTCTGCCATTAGTATGTCGCAACTAGCAACAATGTGTGCAACTGTTTCCAATTTGGTTTTACAAAACCTACATTTGTCTTTTTCTCCCACATGTTCAATGGACTTTATAAACCAATGTGTATGCAGCCCACTATCTTGGGCCACCAATATTAACCTTTCATCTCTTGGTTTGAATTTGCCTCTCCTTAACCATTCATGTGTTCGTTCCTGATCAACATGAGGTTCTTCCAGAACTTTTGTATGTTTGCAACTATATTTATGCTTTTTCCACATTTCTTGTCTTCTCATCTGATCCTTCACCTTATATTCTTTCTTTTGTGTTTTGGCACATTCAGTTGCTGCCTGATTTTTATCTACTTCTGGTTTGATTTCCATTACTGCTTGATGCCAGTAAGCTTCTGCTAGATTAATCAGAGAAGTCATCTTAGATTTATTCTCCTCATGTTTCAAAGCTTTCACTACGTCTGGGTCTTGTGAGGTCAATAGATATGTGTGGAGTCCCACAATTGCAGATCTGTACATATAATCAATTTCAAGGAGGCCCATCCCTCCTTCAGAACGGGGAATATATACTGGAATTGATGCTGACAAAGATTATAGTCATTTAGAAGAAAACTCAATCATGACAATAAAACAAAAGGGTAACAAAAGAAAATCATATGGAACAAAGGATCCTTTGTTGCTAAATAACGTAATAATGGAGAATTGTTAAAAAGGAAAGAATTTAAGTATGGCATGGACAGATTACAAAAAAGCATTTGGCAGTATTCCACATTCAAGGATAAAGTAGTGCTTACAGATGTATAAGATATAACCTACATTTATTGATTACATTATAGTGACCATGAAACAGAGACAAGCCACTTTGCAGTTTTTATTATTTTTTTTATTTAACATTTGTTGACCGGGAATGTCCGACTAGGTTCCACAGAGCCTGTTTTCAGCGGAGGCCTGGGGAGAAATGCTCCAGATGCATGTCTTTGGAATGTGGGAGGAAACCGGAATACCCGGAGGAAACCCACGCGAACACAGGGAGGACATGCAAACTCCACACAGAAGGCACCCCAGCCGAGAATCGAACCGGAGAACCTCTTGCTGTGAGGTGACAATGTTAACCACTGCACCACTGCACCACAGTTAAGCCATGACAAAGGACAAATTATTATCTCAGGGATAAAAATTCAAAGGGGGTATTCTAGGGTGACTCTTTGTCACTGCTGCTCTTTTGTCTTGCCCTTAACCTATTAAGCTGTCTACAAATTAGGTGATGGTTACAATTTGGCTCCCAGACAAAAGCAAAGTGTAAAGACATATCTTTTTATGAATGATTTAAAACTGTATAGTTCACCGGATGAGGAGCTGAAAGCACACCTGTAAGTGTTCAAAACTTACTTGGATGATACAAGACTGTTATGTGGTCTTCATAAATGTGCAAATGCAATATTTAAAGCAAGACAGCTGCAGCACCAAAAAAATATCAGTCTGGGACAGGAATGTGAAATAAAGGAACTTGATCGAGGAGGAGGGAATGTATAAATATATGGAAACTGATGAAAGATCAACAATAAATCATGAGAAAATGTAAACAAAATTCAGTAAATAATATTTTAGAAGACTAAGATTAATACTGAAAAAGCTCTGACGTCTAGGAACAAAGTCCAATCTATAAACCAATTTGCGGTTCCTGTTCTGACTTAGTTTTAGTGTGAATGACTGGCCCCAAAAGGTATTGGATTAGTTGGACAGGGAAACACGAAAAATGTTTCACTCTTATCAAATGATATATAAAAATTAGTGTATACCAAGATTATATATCCCTCATTGTGAAGGAGGATTGATCCTCCTTGAAAATGATTATATGTGTAGATCTGCAATCATAGAACTGCATACATATCTGCTGATCTCACCAGATCCAAACATAGTAAAAGTTTTGAAACACGAACAGAACAAATCTCTCCTGCTTAGCTTAGCAGAAGCATATCAGTGCCATGCAGAGATGGAAACCAAACCAGAAGTAGACAAAAATCAGGCAGCAACTGAATGTGCCAAAAAACAACAACAAAAAAGAAAGAATATAAGGAGAATGATCAGATGAGAAGGCAGGAAATGTGGAAAAGGCATATAGTTACAAGTACAGAAAACTCCTGAAACAACTTCTTTTTGATCAGGAATCGATACAGGAATGGTTAAGGAGAGGTGAGGCTAAACCAGAAGATGAAAAGTTAATATTGGTGGCTCAGGATGTGGACTATGTACACATTGATTTGCAAAGTGTATTGAACATGTGGGAGAAACAGACAAACGTAGGTTCTATAAAACAGAACTGGAAACAGTCACACAGCTTGTTGCTGGGTGTGATATACTAATGGTAGTGGGCCTATATACAGAAAGACATAATAATGTGGCACGACTGCTGCATTGGGGATTGTGCAAATGTTAGAATACTGAAGTTGCTGAGAAGCACTGGAAACATGAGCCACAAATCATTAGAGAATGATGAAGTTTACATCACATGGGATCACCTATTACCAATAGTTAAAAAAATACATGCGAGAAAACCAGATTTAGTGGTTTATGAAAAGAAGACAAAAGTAGCATTCATCATTAAAATTGCTACATCCAGAGATTACATTGTCTTACATACAGAGAGATGCAAAGTCATAAAATACCAGGGTTTGCAGGCAGAAATGAGGGAAATGTGGAAGGATACCCAGACCGTTCCAAAAGTAGTAGGAACAATGGGTCTCATAATTTACAGTCATATTTAGATATGCTACCAATACATGTAACCTGTATGAATTACAGAAGTAGTTAATTATGGGCACATGGTGGGTGCTGCAAAGAGCACTTCTGGTTCACATCAAAAACTGAAACAATACTAATTTAATGAACTTTAATCATACTTTGATTTAGGAATGAGTAATGAGTTCCATTCCCATTATGGTATTAGAAACCCAAAAGACTTTGAGAAATTAAACAGAATGACCTTATGTCTTCCACACCATTGGCTTCTACACTGGTAGCATTGATGCGGACCATTATTAGGCCCTTTGGAGCCAGCACTGAGTCTTCGGCACTGGGAGGACTGGAACCAGCTCTGTGCACTTCTGTGTGTTAGAGCATTCATAGGTGTGTACTAGGCTAATGACCCTGGAGCCTTTACAAGCCTAGCCCATAGGATTACCCTGGCATCATGCCACCCAACCTTAATTCTCAATGCCTCAGTCGAGTAAAGCCACTGAGTGATCCCTGGGGTGAATTTTCTATTTCCCATCCACTCATCAAGATTTCTCTTGAAGAGGGCCAGTGAACACTCATTCAGTGTTCGATGTTTTGGAACTAAAGATCCCCAGTTTGGCACTGGCTCCGGAGTCCTTAATGCCAGCAGTCAGTGCTGACCTATTCATATCAGTACGGATTCTGACTTTGTCGACACTGATGGTTCTGTGCCCAGGAACTTTGGTAAATTTTATGGTGCAGAAGGGAGATATTACTCTTTCATCCCTATTGTGTCTCTGGTACTAATTCCACCCTGAGGTACCACTGAGGTTGGAAGTTTGAGTCAACCATCATCCAGGCTTCCTCATGACCAGAAGAGTTTCAGCCCTAGACTTGTGGGATCTGGAGATCACTCTTCCTAGGGAACTTCAGACAAGCACTTCCATCACAGACCCTAAAGGAAGACAAAAATGTAAGAGGAAGCACTTGAGCTCTCCCTCGGAGTTTCTCCATCTGGATACAGATCTGGATGAGGGGGATGTTTCCCCCAAATCCTCACAAAAGACACTTTCTTCAGTGAAATTTTGGAAATGATGAGGCAGAGGGGATCATGCTTTATAGACCCCCCCACCTCCCTTGACAAACAGATCTTATGGGAGGCCTATAACTCCTCTCCCCAGCAGAATGGGTGGTGCTTCCTCAACTATTTGACATGGCCTGTAGTAAAGTGTGGAAGGAACCAGATATAGTTGAACTCATTCCAAGGAAGTCTTACAGAGTCCTATACACCCCCATAGACAGGTCTTACTGGAGCAAAGGGCCATTTAACTCTATAGTGTTAGCAGCAGTCACTGAGAAGAATGTCCCAGATGATGCCCAACTATCCATCTCTCTAATAAAGATTCTAGGATGATGTATCGGCTAGGGAAGTGTGCATATGCATCCAGAATGCTTGCAATCAGGGCACTGAAATATATGGCACATATGCTTTGTTGTCAGAGAGGGGGGGTTGCCTAAAAACATCTGAGAATCTGAAACAACTGCCAAATGAGGAACTCTTCCCACCTGGAGACCCAGGTGGTTACTATGAGTACTATTTCCTATCTGATCATGTGTTTCATGCATAATGTGACAGATGGAGCAGCAAAGGCAGAAAGGTCAATCCAGACTATGAGGAAACGGGCCTGAATGTGGCTCATGGACTTTGCAGGCCATTTTAGCCAATAACCTCTTTGACAGCAATGTGCTGTTTGGGAAAAAACTGAAAAAGAGGCTGTCTACATGGAGGGCAAGATGCTCACCACTATGGGAGTTAAGTTTCTCACTCCACACAAAACCTTTTAATGAAATTAGAAAAGGGTGACATTCACAAATCCCATCAACCACAAAACAGACAGCAAGAAGACCAAATTTCCAAAGGCAGAGGGGAATTTCAGTCCAGATGCTGCACTCAGTGGAAGAGGTAGTCCTAACAACTAGGGAGGTAGGGGATTCTTTTAAGAGTTTCACTCCTTTAATCCCTGATGGTTTACCCAAGTGCTCTTATCTGGAGGCAACTGGGGACATTACTCCTTACACACTCCAGTGTGGTCGGCCATCACAATGGACATGTGGGTAAGGAGAATCATATCTAGAGCCTGTTTTGTTCCATTTTCTACAGCAGCCTGGATTTAGACTTCCCAAACCCCACCTATGCCATACAGACAAAGGAAAGCAGCTTTAAAGGAGATTCAGACTCTCTTCAACAAGAGAGTAATCTAACAAGTCCCACCAGACCAGAGAGGATCCACATTGTACTCCAGATTCCTTTTAGTGCCCAAAAAAATTAAAAACCTTAAGCTGATTCTTGACCTAAGTTGCCTCAACCACATTTTAAAAATGAGTCCTTTTGAATGGTTGCTGTACAATCCATACTGCCATGCTTTCAGGCAGGGGACTGGATGTGCTGTCTGGATATTCACAATGGTTATTTTAATATAAAAATAGGAAACACATCAATAAAATTTGACATTTGTAGGTCAGAGCCAGTCACTTTAAATTCTGTCCTTACTTATTGATCTCAGCACAGTTCTTGAGTTGTTCACCAAATATATGGCTCCAGTTGCAGCACACGTGCGACTTCTAGGAGTATTACTCTTCCCCTACTTAGATGATTGGCTCCTGGAAGCTCCATCTGTGGTTCAGCTTGTGTTAGCAAAGCAACATTTGCTCTGAGTCTGTCTGCCTTTGTGGATAATGGTGAATCTACATCAGTCCCAGTTAGAGGATCTCACCTTCATAGGCTGTCACCTGTACACTTGAAGACCATTAGTAGTTCTGATACAGAAATAGATGTCCACATTAATTTCTGAGATCTCTTGCCTACTTCCACAAGGTTAGCCACCAGCAGCTGATGTCCTCAGAGTTCTGGGTCACATGGCCGCATTGATACAGATGGTTCCCAATGCCAGACTATGCATGAGGATATTACAGTGGACTCTTCAAGTGCAATGGTTCCAGTCCTCTCAGCCAATGTACCAGAAAATCAGATTATCCTGTACAGTCAGACACAGCCTCATCTGCTGATTGAATCCATCCAGCCTGTTCATTGAATTTCCCTTTACCAAACCCAATATCACTTGAAACAGTTACCATGGACTCATCTGCCCTTGGCTGGGGGGGGGTCATTTCTCAGACAAGATGATACAACATTCATGTACTTTGGAGGAGGCATCTCTGCATATAAATAAGCATACTCAAGATGAAAGCAGTCCAAGCATTGCAGGCATTTCACAACGATCCCCCTTGAGGAGCAAATGCCTTAGAATCCAGCAATATGGTGGCTGTGTGGTACTTGAATAAGCAAGGAGGAACCCAATCTTACTCTCTGTGCAGAGAAGTAAATGACAGTATGGGAGTGGGGGCAAACCTCACAACATTTTCTAACAGCAATGCAAATACCTGGGTCTACCATTGTGATTACAAACAAATTGAAAAGACAAATTCTGCTCTCCCACAAACAGACTGAACAGCAAAGTAGAATGCAGCATATTTAAAAAGTGTGGGAGACCTTGCTGAGATTTTTTGTTTCACCATTCAACACTAAATGTCCTTACTTACTCAGCATAGTTCCCCAAGAAGGACTGACAATTGGAGATGCATTATTTCATGATTGGCACCCAGGTATCCTCTACTTCTATCCCCTTCCCCTATTACTAACCCTGTTACAGAAATCCATGGCTTGTTAGGCAAAACCCATTCTCATAGCACCTTTCTGGCCTGAGAGTCTTGGTTGTCATTGCTGTGGACCCATGTGATGAAGAAACCCATTCTTCTCTTGCAAAGCTCATTCAGTCCCTTTGACTAATTGCTTGGTTTCTCCAGTTTCAATAATGGCTGAGAACTTTCAGTTTCCTCCAGAAGTTGTTAGGCTGATTATGTCTTCACAGAAAACCTCAATCAGAAGAATTTATAAGAGTAAATGGAAGAAATTCTAAGAGTGGGATTCAGGCAGTTGCATAATCCTTACTTACCTGTAACAGAAGATGTTTGTAGAACACACTGCCTTACTAGCATATGGGTTATAGTGCCCTGCTATCCTTCTTCTGTCAGTCTACCAAAGCTCAGAGTCCCTCCCACTGCCTGCTGTTGGTATGGTGGACCAATATCCTGACAGTATATGGTTTGCCTTTCAGACCCGCAGACAGGATCTTTTCAGTTTTCTAGGGGCAAGCAGGAAGAGAAGATGAAAATGCAAGCTTTGCAAACATCTACTGGTCCATACCAAGCCCCCCCCACACACACACACACACAAAACAATAAAGGCTGCTGAGCATACAACAGTGGTAACTGCAACACCAAACTATGTACAATGAAAAAAGAGTGATGGTAGGTGGGTACTGCCAGTAAAGAATATGTTCTACAAACATCCACTATTACAGGTAAGTATGACTTATGCAACTGTGCTATGTTCTGCAAACACACTGCCTTACTGGCATATGGGTAGATTCCCAAAGTTTACCCAACCTGGGAGGAGGAAAGATAAGGATCCAGGAGCCCCTGGAGAATGGTCCTAGCAAAGTCTGCTCTGGATCTAGAAAGGGTCTCCAGCTTGTAGTGCTTCATAGAGGTATGGACAGAGGACCACATTGCTACCTCTAGAATACTTCTAGAGTCCACTCCTTTGCAATAAACAACTTAAGAAGAAAAGGCCCGGCTGGAATGCTCCTTTACCTTGCTTGGATTTGCCTTGCAATGGTGGGTGTAACAAAAACAATATCAGAGGACAATCAACAAGCAATGGTTTGTTTAACAGACACGATGATCCTTTTTTAACCTGTGTAGGAAATAAATAGCTTTTCAGCCTTCCTGAAGGGTTTTGTTCTGTCAAGGTGGTACCTGATCTGCCGATGCACATCCAAGGTATGAAGTATCCTCTCTCCCTTATTCTTAGGTTCCTGGAAGAACACAGAGAGGTTAACAGATTGGATGAGTGTGAATTCTGAGACTACTTTCAGCATGAAAGGGAGGTTACTGCATAACACAATCCTATCCCTGTAGAAGAGCAGGTAAGGTTGTCACACCATGAGAGCTTGCAGCTCAGAAACTTGCCTTGCAGATGTCATAGCAATATGTAAAACAGTTTTCCACATTAATAGTTTCAGATCAGTCTGAGCAGCTGGTTCAAAGGTGGTAAGTTCAAATTTTCTAGAACATAGTTAAATCTCATGAAGGAGGAATTTAGCTATGAGAGGATCTCATATGTAGTACTTCTTTCATAAACTGTTTTACCAAATGAGAAGAAAGAGAGGAAAACCACTGGCACCCAAGCAAAGATGGCCACTAAATGCACCTTAGTGGATGCATATGATAATCCATCCTGAAGTGGCTTACATAAATATTTCAAGACTAGATAAATGATAACCTCAAGGGGCCCTCTGTTCCCATTTAGACACCACATAGAAAACTCATCCACTTGTAAACATAAGATTTTCTAGTAGTAGGTTTTCTGGGCTCCTTTAATACCTGCTACACATCCTCATGAAACAAGTAACTAAACAGAGTCGAGACTGAATTATCCATACTGTCAGTTGTTGCTTCAAACTGGGGTGCATCAGTCATCCCAAGACCGTGTGAGCAAATCCAGAGTGTGAAGAAATTTGTGTTAAAGGAGGCCAGAAAACCTACTACTAGAAAATCTTATGTTTACAAATTGATGAGGTTTTCTAAGTGGTCTTTAAATAGGAACAGAAGTGTAGATCATAGTGTAAAGCGTGTGCTATATCTTTAAGAAGCATGCGAGGCTGTACGTGCACGTATAAATCCCAGACACGTGCAATCCCTAAGGCCTTCTTGAAGGAGCAACCAGAGAGAAAGCAGACATTATCACAGTTGTTAATTTGTGTATAAGTTATCTAAGTAAGAGTCAGTAAGGCTTTATAGTGGTGTGTTTGTATAGAATAAAGCTGCTTGAACAGAACCCATGAAGAGTCTTTTTTCATATCCTAAACACGAAAGTGACATGGTGTCAAAACCGGGATGGAAGAGAGAAGAATATTTGGTACCATGAATTACAAAGACGATACTGAAGGTAAAACTGAGAGAAAAGTGCACAGACATAACCAGAAAGAATCAAAGGTAATGAGAAATAACAGAAACTATTTACTCGATGCAAAAGACAAAAAAAAAAAGAAGGGGCATTACAAGGGCACAAACCACATAATCAGGCAAGAGGAAAGTATGAAATGTTTGTTAACTAAAGAAAATGTTTAAGATAAAAGTGTTCGATGAAATGATTAACAGTAAAGCAAAATGAGTATGTTTAAAGCGAAAATAAGCATTTTTAAGGTAAAACTAGTGTGTTCAAGGCAAAGTTGGGTATGTTTAGAGTTAAACGAGCACAAGAAGAGTATATTGGGTGTAAAACAGGGCTTAACGAGCAAAACGAATATAATAAGAGCAAAAACAGCACATTAGGCAAAATAAAGCAAGGTGACTGTATGTGTTTTGGCAAAGTGCTGTGTTTGGGTATAGCTACAACTTCGTATTGTATCAAGGGCATAACTAGAATTATTCAGAGTATCTCAAAGTGTGTAAAAGTGCTTACAGTGAGTTCTTATTACTGTGCATGTATTTCGAAGAGTTTATTGTGTGCAAAGTGCAACTATTTCATGTAATACAGTCAAAGTATAGCCATTTTGAAAAGTTTCTTGTGCTGGGTGTGTCTATTCGCAAAGCGCCGCCATTACAGAGTGCTGTTCGTACTGTAGAGATTTGCCTAGCAAGGTACCGCCATTTTGGGAACATTTCAGTGTGCTGTTTGCAGTTACTCGCAAAGTGCAATTACTTTGAAAAGTTATTGAGTTTAAGGCAACAGACATTTGATTTATTCACATTGTGCAGTTATTTGACATGTATCTTACACTGATATGAGGTGTTTCCTTGCAAAAGACGACATTACAAGAGTATTACAGTGCTCGTGACTTATTCAGTTACATCATAAAATTCTCAAATGTTTCTTAAAATGATGGTAAATGACTTTAGCAAATGATGATAAATGGCTTTAGCATTTTCACCCTTACCACAACATTACAGAAGTACCAAATCATCCGAAAAGTTTATTTTGCAAAGTCCAGTTATTCAAAAGTACAAGTTTGTTTATTCGCATAATTCTGAAAACTCCAACAAAGGTATAAGTTCAGAGTACAAAGGCAGACAATTACTGGCATTAATTCTGGCATATGTACATGTGTGTATGTTTATGCCTATTTGCAAAATCCTTCACTGGCATGTGTTAATATGGCAGATGGATTTTGAAAACCCCTACCACTTGTATTTGATCAGAATATTACAGAGAACTGGAGAATATTTGAGCAAGAGTACAATATTTTTATACAAGCAGCTGATGCAGATAGAGATGCATGCACAAGGGCATTCATTTTGCTAAACCTGGCAGGGTCATAGGCCATAGAAAGAAAGCATTAATTTGTGTATGGACCAGCAGTATATGAAGGAGAAGATGTGGACTGCCATATTGTTGTACAAGCTGAATCCAGGGAAGACACCCCAAGTGTTTGAAGCGCAAGTTCAGAGAAACATGTAACCCCCAGATGAATGTTACATTAGAGAGGCATTTGTTTTACACAAGAGATCAGAAACCAGGGGAAACTTGCAGCTTATATAACTGACTTGAGAAACAAAGCTAAAACATATGCCTAAGCATATGGCAGCTACAGGGTTTCCAAAGAAGGCACGAGGCTTTCTAGAAAGTTCCAGAAAAAGTGGCAGCTCCAGCCCCAGCTGAGTGCAGTATAAACATGAATCAACAAAACCCAAATCTAGCTTTATTGTTAACTGTCGCAATTGTGGTGCAAATCATGAATCTGAAAGAGAGAAGTGCTTAGCATTTGGTCAGCAATGTCACGAGTGTAACAAATGGAACCATTTTCAAAAATTTTCCAGATCAAGTAAGCCTCACTAAAAACAAATGTCTTGGCTTTTCCTGGTTAGGGGTCGCCACAGCGGAACTCCGGTCTGCTAATGATTGGCAGTGGATTTTTTTATGGTGCTGAGTTGTCAGCCCGATGCCCAACCTTCAAAGAAAGCACACTCATTTATGCATGCACCTACCTGCATGTCTTTAAATATCACTCAACTGCGGGGAGGAAATGCAGACTCCAGACAGAAGGCGCTCCAGCCGAGAATCAAACAGGAAAACCTCTTGCTGTGAGGTGACAACGTTAACCCGCTGCACCACTGCAGCTAGGTCAAGTAAGCCTCACACAGTTGTAAATAAAGGTCACACAAAAAATCAAGTTGATCAAGTAGAGCCAAAGCAGTCAGGTTTCTATGTAGACGGTGTATGAGTGCTTGGTGAAAGAGATGATGCAGTGAACTTATTAACAAGAAGTTAATTGTTTTTGCCTGGATTAATGGAAGATCCACTGAACTCAAAGTAGACACTGGTTCAAAGTGTAATATATCAGCAGACACATTTGCTAGAATGAGAACTAACGAACAACTCAATGTAACCAGTAGTGCGAGACTTGTTGCTTATGGAGGTGAAGAAATTCAAACCGAATGTAAAGTGATACTTTAATGTTATTTGGTCGAGAATTGTTACAACTTGTTATTCTACGTAGCCCGAAGACCAGTGCAACCTTGATTGAGTCTCAAAGATAGCTTAAAAATTAATCTGCTTTCTTTAGCTAAAGAAGTTCATCACATAAGTGCATTTCTGATTTCTAATTTTTCCGAAGCCATTTTCTCAGTATTCTGATGTTTTCGATGACAAGTTAAGCAAACTTCCAGTTGTGTATTCCATGAAGTTAGATCCAGAGGTCACTCCAGCAGTCAGACCAGCAAGAAGAGTTCTGATAGCTATGCAAGATAAAGTTAATGCTCAGCTGGATAAAATGGTGCATCAAGGTGCGATTTGTCCAGTCACAGAACCAACTGAATGGATGTTGTCCATGGTAGCCGGTCACAAAAAAAGGCTCAGACAAAATTAGAATATGCATTAACCCAAGCGATTTGAACAAAGCATTAAAAAGACCATATCATCCAATTCACACAGTTGAAGAGGTTGCAACTCTAATATCGAATGCCACTGTATTTTCTGTTTTGGATGCAAAGAATTTGCTTTGGCAAGTGATGTTGGGTCGGAGATCCTCATTTTAACTACTTTTGGTACTCTCTTTGGCAGATACAGATTCCTAAGGATGCCATTTGGAATAAATTCTGCAAGTGAAGTTTTTCAGCATGCAATGGAACAAATTTTTTCAGGTTATCCCTGTGCCATAATAGTAGATAATGTATTGGTTGGAGGCAATGGTGAAGCAGAGCATGACAGAAACCTCAAGAAAGTACTAGACAGAGCATGTGAAGTGAAATTAGAGCTCAATCCTCTGAAGTGCAAATTCAGACTTCCAGAAGTTACATACATAGGTCATTTGTTTACGAGTGCAGGTTTGAGACCAGACTCGATCAAACAAGCTGCTATTATTCAAATGTCAGCACCAGATAATGTATAAGCTTTACAGTATTTTCTAGGCATGGACAACTATTTAGGCAAATTTATACCAGACTTCAGTGAGTTGACAGCAACCTTAAGAGAACTGATACGCAAAAATGTTGTATGGTCATGGTTGGAGCAGCACCAGAAGGCATTTGAAGACCTCAAGCAGAAAATTGCTACCCCACGTACATTAAGATACTATGATGTGAACAAACTAGTTACTCTTTCCTGTGATGCTTCAAAATTTGGTCTAGGCACAGTTATACTTCAAGAGGGCAGACCAGTAGCCTATGCATCTAGAACAGTAACCCAAACTGAGATGCATTATGCTCAAATTGAGAAGGAACGTTTGGCAATAGTATTTGCATGTTCCAAGTTTCGTGATTATATTTATGGTCAAGCTATTCAGATTGAAACTGATCATCAACCTCTAGTTACTATTCTGAAGAAGCCTATGCATTCCGCTCCAGTGAGTTTGCAGAGAATGATGCTCAAATTGCAAAAATACAATTTCAAATTGGTCTACACTAAAGGCAAATTGCTCTATCTGGCTGATAACGTTATCCAGATCACCCAGAATTACAACAGGACAGTTTAACACAGAGACTTTTAATTTTGATGTGATGTCAGTGCTTAATTTTTCCACCACTGGACTTGACAAGTAAAAAATTACACTCAGACTGATCCAGTTTTGCAGAAGCTCAATCACTATATTAATGTCAGATGGCCATCTAGTGTATCACCTGAAGTGCATATGTATTTTCCTTACATAGATGAATTGTTGATGGAAGATGGCATTATTTTCAAAGGTCCTAAAATTGTTGTTCCTGCTTCCTTACAACAAGAATATATCTAGATTTTGCATCATAGTCACCCAGGGTTCATATCCATTAAGAGAAGAGCAAGATAATTAGTATTTTGACCTTCACTACCAAAATACATTGATAGAGTTCTTTCTTCTTGTTCAGTATACAATAGTACCAGATCGCACTTGCAGAGAGAAACACTTCAGCCAAGTCCAATTCCTGAACTACCTTGGTCTACTGTAGCAACTGATATCTTTGAGTGGAACAATAAACACTACTTAGTTCTGGCAGACTGTTATTTGAATTGGTTTGAGATTGATCTACTACCTAACCTCAACTGCTGTTATTACTAAGTTGAAATGTCATTTCTCAGTTCATGGTAGTCCACACAAGCTTTTTTCTGCAATGGAACTCAATTTACTAGCCATTTGTTTCAGAAACTTGCAAAAGAATGGGACTTTGTACATATCACTAGTAGTCCTGATTATCTTCAGTCCAGTGGGATAGCTGAATGTGCAGTACAGAGTGCAAAGCAATTATTTCAGTGGTGCATACCCTTTTTGTGGGGAGGGCCACTTCACGAATTCTTAATGCATCTGCGGGCCACCTCAAAACATAATAAGCCGTTATGAGTTAACAGTAGGTACAGGTGACTGGTATTTTTACTTAAGACAGCAGTCATGAAAGTGCCTGTTTTCTACATCAACTTTGCATTTAACTTTATGCTGGCTTGCAGCCATGACTTATTACAAACTCTTGCAGAAAGTTACTGCTGTTTACAAACTACAAGTTATAAACAACAAAGAATAGTTACTTCTGCAGCTAAAATTAGAGGTGTATGCAACTGCAGTCAATTAGGTAAGTAAGCACATGCTGGAAAGCTTGCATGATTGGAGTAAGGCATAGCATTTTTTTAAAAAAATGTTTTTGGTTACTCTCTGGGGGCAGGATGGTGCTGTGTTGAGGACCGGATTTGGCCACAGGGCTGGATGTTGTGCACCACTGAATTACTTGAAAGGTCAAAGCATGACAATACCGATGTATTCTTTGAATTTGCTTACCCCGTGATGATATTCTTGGCTCATCTGCTCAAAGACTACTTTCCAGGCAAACTAGAACTACTCTACCTATTTCTTCAATTTTGTTGCAGCCTGAATCCATGAACACTAAAACCATCAAGGCTCAATTGTTTAAGAAGCTTAATATTCAGAAATCTAGTTATGACAGCTCGAGCAGATTACTTTGTCTGTTGAGGGAAGGAGAGACTGTACGAATCCAAACAACAAAAGGTTTTGATCGAATAGGACAGATTACAGGCATCTCTGCTGAGCCAAGATCTTACTTGGTAAATTCTGAAGGTGTGGAGTATAGGAGAAATAACAAAAATCTTCTTCCTGTAGCAGAATCATCATCATCATCATCATTGCAATCACAACATTGTTTCTGTGATGCGGTCTCTAAATCAAACAGTGAGTCAGACACTGTTTCCAGATCAGAATGTGTTCAAAATTCTGACTCCATTCCAGAAAGTGATTCGAACATTCCACAGGTCAAACATTTTACAGAAACTGTTCCAACTGATAAAACGAATTCCCTGTTTTATATCACAAGGTATAGACGAGTATCTAAGCCCAGTGTGAAATACACAGCAACATGGACTTGACTGTACATACATGTGTATTTAGTATTGTATAATACATGACTATGAGTTACTTGTGATTTCTGAATGCCAGCAGTCTCATAACAATTGCACAATCTATTTCTCAAAGAGGGAGGATGTAGATCATAGTGTAAAGTGTGTGCTGTATCTTTAAGAAGCATGGAGGGCTGTATGTGCACATATAAATCCCAGACACATGCAATCCCTAAGGCCATCTTGAAGGAGCAGCCAGAGAGAGAGAGCATGCATGGTCACAGTTGTTAATATGTATATAAGTTACCTAAGTTAGAGTCAGTAAGTCTTTATAGTGATGTGTTTGTATAAAATACAGCTGCATGAACAGAACCCATGAAGACTCTTTTTTTTGTCTTAAACACGAAAGTGACAAGAGGGTCCAATGAGAAAGGAGAACCAAGATTGTCTGGGTCAGTAGGGGGTTTACCACAGCAGTCTTTGGCATTTCTTTCTGAACCTTCAGAAGTACCTTGTGAATCAGTGGAAAAGGTGAAAATGAATATAAGAACACTCCCATCCAAGAGAAAGAGAATGCATTTGCTGTGCAGTAATGGCTGCAAGGATGTCTGGAACATAATTTTTCTAGCTGTTTGTTTTAAAAGGGGGTGAACAGATCGATTTGTGGCATTCCTGACATCTGGAGTAGATCCTGTAACACCACTGCCATGAGCTGCCCAGGATCTGCTCAGTCAGTCTGTCACATTTTATCTGATGGATGTATTATAGGTTCATAGGTTCATAGGTAGGTACTAGGCTATTGGCCCTAGGGCCTATATAAGCCTAGCCAAATGGTACCCTGGCTTTTGCCACCCCAAAAAAAAGGTATGAACTGAAAACAGCACTTACGGGTTGTCAACAGCAATCAGCAGTATTTTGGATGTCTAATTCACATTTTCCTCCACAAACTTCAAAACAATCTGATGTGAATGAGCCTGTCTGTTAAAACATGTTCTGGAAAATACATCTCACTAAACATTCCCAGTAAAACATCAATTACATTTTCTTCTTCAACAGAAGTTAATAGCCAGCTTCAGGACACCTGTTAACATAACACCCTACTGCTAGAATGATCCTTTTAGCTGTAGTAATTTGCGGGCCCAAAAATTCCACAGTACCTGTAGCTACGCAATAAAAATGTTGCCCAATGATAGGTAAAGGTGCCTGTGACACCCTGGTTTTGTTTCTACCCTTAGTAATTATTTGAAGCTGCTCATGCTTCTGCAGTATTCACACATTTTTACTACACATCCAGTAAAATACTTCTTACATTAGCCTTTCATTTTGATTATTTTGATCCCACATAATCTGAAATGGTGTATCATGGGCTGTGGATGGAAATTAATTTATTAATTTATACTATGCTGTAGGAACTACCAGGTGCTAAACTGACTTTTTATCAAAGCTACCACTATGGAATCCATATCTATGGAATCCATATCACTCTCCCAGTAAGTTGGGCATTTCTTACCTTGAGCACTAACAAATCACCACACTCATGTCCGTATGGTGGGTCCTAGAGGATGCTGTGTTTTATCTAATGCTGCATTTTTTGACATTACTTAACAATTCCTCTGGAAAATAAACGTTTTCTCTATTTGGCATTTTACTTCAGAGCTAGAGTCAGTAATTTCCTCCACTGACTCAACTACATCTGCTCCTTCACTGCCCAAATATCTGAGACTGCAACTCCCACCCATCTATCAAACATTGACTTTCATCATAAGAAGAATTTCTCTATTTTACAAGCTCTGTAGCTAAAGCCATTTATCCATTATTTCCTTTAATAAAGTTGCATTGTTTCCTTCAACCATGGAATGATAATAGAAATTTATGAGGATCAGACACCTATTTCTAATTTACCTCGAGCTGGCACCCCTTGAAGACAACTGTTGTACCTCTGTTGTAAGATAACCCTTCTTAGAATATTTGCCCTGCTGCTGCAAACTGATTAACATCTTCTTTTATAGATGTGATAGCAAGTCTAATCCCAAAATCCACTCTTATGACTGCCAAAGCTGTTTATCAGAAATTGTTCCATCCATATATGCAAAGTATAAATTTTTACTTACAAGACAACATACAGTATGTCTCATCCATTTCCTTTTAGACATGTCTAAATTTAGTTTTCAGTCTTCAAGGTTTTTATTAACTTGTTTGGCTAAGCACCCTGTCCATTATTGTCACTTTTTAGGGGGAGCTTGCACACAGCTTGCTTAAATGACTTACTCAGACTGAGATGAAATATGCAGTTAGTTCATGCATTCTTTGCAGTCTTGATTACTTATTTTACTGAAAGTGTCGAAACCCTTGCCTATCTTGCCAGTAGCCATTCAAAATCGGTCCAGAAGCTAACAAAATCATCAGTTTCAAGTAATGGAAGAACCTGCTCCTAACTCTAGAAATGTAACCCAAGTATTTGAGCCCATTTTTCATGAGACACAGTTATCCATTCTATAAGGGGGGGGGGGGTGATTTTATAGGCAAGTACAAAGGTGCCTTTTAGGGCCACTTTAAACCTAGTCAGTAATCTAAGGTCAGAATCAAACCTTGTGCCTTAATCCTATTAAGCATTAAGCCAGAGTGGTTAGTATGGTTCATAGGCACTTACTAAGCTATTGATCTATGAGGATCATTAGGAGCCTAGCCATACATTCCAATAAGTTTTTTTACATTGTATTCAAGTATGAATAACTCAGGCCCCTTGAATTCAAGTATGAACAGCCTAGTATTTACTCACAGAGAGTTGTAGGTCTTTTTGTTTGTTTAAAGGAGGTGTTAAGAAACATTTAAGTTAGAATATTATAATTAGAAATCTAGTACCCAGTTAATATTTGACTTGTACTACATATGAAAAGCAAAATACCAGGACTTGGAGATGGCTGTAGAATCCAGTATAAAAATATTTATTCAACACAAGTGCTTTTGTGGGTAACCCCACTTCTTCAGATATCTAACACATTTCAAAAACAGCTCCCAGTTTAAATATCCTCTTCAGACACTGTGTCTGAAGATAATATTTAAACCAAGAGCTGTTTTTAAAATGCATTAGACATCTGAAGAAGTGGGATATCTGTTTTGTGCAGGACAAGTGAGGTCTGAAGCTTTGCTGGCAGTTTTGTGTTTTTGCTTATACTAGATACGGTTTGATCTACTTTATTGATTTAGGACTACACTGTAGGGGCATATTTGAGAAGTAGAAAACCCATTAGAAAGGGCGTATTAGTTATCTATAATTTTAGGGGTTTGCAAGTGATCACTGCAACTTGGGCACATTTTGGTGTATGGGATTAAATTCATTATGCAAGCTTATAAAATTACATTCATTTCTGCATATATTGGAAAAGATCATTTTATCACCTTCAGCATTCACAAGTGCATGGATACATAGATGCCCACACACTTACAGTGATAGGGCCTTTAATTAATTCCTTCTTAAATTCTTTAACTCCCCCAAGAGCTATGTGTTTTAACTCTGTATCATATGTATATTGTCAGAAAATTAATAAAATGTTATTTTTCTATGACTGGAAGCAACATCGACCTGAAAAACTGCCATCTCTTTGCACCACACAACAAAATCACAGCTGGTTTATCAGAATACAATGCATGAACTGGACCATGGCCAATATGAAGCATTACCGGTCTACAACTTTGGAGTTTAATCTACGATTACCAGATCCACTCTCTCCTTACAAGTATGTAGGCTATAACTGGGCAAACATTACTCTCCAAAATACGATGCTTCACTGATCACTGTAAATAATGGGTTTGCCATTGCCCTTGTGGCTGACAGGGGTCACCAATTCACTTACCAAGACTTACTTACAAGACAACATACATTATGTATCATCCATTTCCTTTTAGACATGTCTAAATTTAGTTTTCAGTCTTCAAGGTTTTTATTAACTTGTTGTTTGGCTAAGCACCCTGTCCATTATTGTCACTTTTTATGCCTGAAGAGTCAGAAAATGCTGTAAAGCCAGCTCCCAGGATATCATTGCCAACCATCAAAGAGGGTATGACCTTGTACCCCTTGTTAATTGAGGGACCACATCACAGTGGTGGTGTTCATAACCAGTAAAAGAGGACCTGGAGTCTGTAGGTGGTGATGGACTTTCAAGACATGCATTACCACCAACAGTTATTCAATATAAATGTGCTTCCATGCATCCTTGGGCCTCCAAGAAGCTTGCACTTGCTTTTCTATAGTCACATCTCCCAAGCAAAGTTGGACAAATTTGTCTGGACAAACTGTGCTGGAGGGAAGACCTGGGTTGATACTCAACTGTGTTCTCTACCACTGTAGCACCAGCAACTGGGAATCAAGGGACTGTATGTGCTTGGTCCAACAATTTCATACATACTACTGAATTTTCCTCATGTGGAGATGGGTCAGTGGTGTCATGAGAATCATAGACTCCATCAGTGGTAGAATTTTTTAGGAAATCTCTTGCCGAGGAGATGTTCTTCCTAGAGAAACATAATCTGGTAGAACAGGACCTTTTCTGTGGGAAGAAAGGCCATTCCTTTGTAGCTGTTGATTAAGCACCCCAAGATGATGAGTCTTTGTGATGGGGTCAGGCATGATTTTTGTAGGTTCAACTTGAATCCTAACTTGGAGTGTAACATCAAGACCTTCTCTAGCAATTCCAAACACCTAGATGCACAGATCATCAAGTTGTCCAAGTAAGGAAGAATATGAATGCTTAAAGTCTGGTAATGAGCCACTACAGGAGCAAGGCATTTGGTGAACACTCAGGGTGTAGTGGATAGCCCAAAAGGCAAAACAGAGAACTGAAAATATGACCCAGACACAACAAATCTCAGATATCTCCTGAAGAGATGAGTAAAGGGGATATGATGATACACATCCTACAAGTCCATGGTCACCATGAAGCAGTAGTGCAGCAGAAGAGAAAGCACTGTCTACAAGATGAGTATCTTGAGCTTGGAGACATTGATAAATGTATTCAGAAGGATAGGTCCAACACTCGACTCTGTGATGGGTCTTTTTGTCAAAGGTTGGAAGGAAAGGCCAAACTTTTTGGAAAATAACCCATCTTGTTAGGTTTGGTGGAGTTTTTATCCTGCCATTTCTGTTTGGTGCCTTGGTTTTTGTTCATCTGGGACTTTTTTGTAGGGATGCTGAAAATTATCCTGCTTATTCAGAAGAAACTTGGGAATATGGAATTTTTTAGATACCTCTTGCATCAGTTTACCCTGTCATCCCAGTGTTTTAGGATCTGAGTAGCTGCTGAACCAAACATAATCAGAATCAAGTAGAGCATTCATAATCTCATTGTTTAATTCATCAATAATTTTTGTGTGCGCAATCAAGCATACATCCTTATTACCACCAACATTGCTGCATTTCTAGACACAGTATCAGTCCCTTTCGAGGCACTCTTTAAAGCATGTTTAAGCTCTTGAGAAGTATTGGAAACAACCTATCTCACAGTCTTTCTGCTCAGCAGGTAATGATTCAGTGAACTCTTCTAAAGTATATATACACCTCAACATAAACTACCACATAAAACACGGTAGTCAAACATTATGAAAACTACTGTGCTAGATTGCACCAGCTTCTTTCCCCTGAGATTTTAGGCACTTGCTTAGTTTATGTTGAGGGACTAGATTTCATGAAAACAGTCTTTTTATTGGTAAGATTTCTAGGGACCCAGAAGCGGGGTCTACAGACAAAGGGGCCTGAAGGCAGGCATGGCCGGGCACACCCTGAATTTTTTAAAAACATTTTTAGGCAGAGATTCATTCAGCATAGGAGAATTGCAGGCTTTCTTAAAAGTATCCTACAATGCTGGGATTAATGAAGGGAAGGCTGCCACATCCAGGGCCTCATCCTGTGAAAGATCATATACCCTGCTGATCTTGGGGGTAGCCAATGATTGCTCACAAATAAATACATCCCCAAATCTAACTAGCTTTTGGGAAAAATGAAAACATCTGTTTGGGTTTGAACTCAGAGGAAACTGGTTAGAGTCTAATACTTCCAAAACCTCAGATGCAAGATCCCCTTCAAAATCAGGATCTCTGGGGTGGTTGAATGGATCTATTTTAAAACATTGAATCACCACTTTGTCAAACCACCATTCATCAACACGACATCACCGAATTCTTACTACATCAGGTGACAACATTATCAAAGTACACATCTTCGGATATCATGGTTGGTATTTTTATTGCTCTCTAACACGTTAGACTACCAGGTCTTGGTATTGTGAGTGCTGCTGTCTGACCGTGATTTTCAATTATGTGTAGTTCGAGGATGTCGTCACTCAATCTCAGTGAGTGGTGGTTGACAAAGTGGTGTTTTAATTTTTTAACATAGATCTGGTTGAGCTGGGTTAGGAGTACTGGTGTTATTCTTAAGCCAGGTTTTCACACATAATCAGTGGCATGAATAATGGATTTAGCCATAGCTCAGATGAAAACACAGTCTGAGACTGTTGCCTGTACCATGGTGGATCTTCTGTCTCCTTTTTACATGCACCACCCTAGTGGGTGAATCTCTGGGGGGAGGATGTATCAACACTGGCAACAGATTCTGTACCCCTGACTTCCCCTGCACATAATGAGTTTGGTTCTCTCATACTTGAATCAGGCAAAGGTACAGCCCAGGAGGATGTGTCTCACCATTATATCACTCAAAGTTGTGGGACTGCCACTACACCATAGGACCTGGAGGCAAAAGAAGCTGAGTGGTCTGATAGCCTGCCTAAGGCTACTGCAAAGTGACAGGCTGTAGGCTGAGGCATACATCTAGATTTAATTTAATGTTTTTTTAAGTGCACAAGGGGTAGATAGTAAGGGTAGGGGATCATATCTGAGTCCATCAGGTCATGGGACAAAAAAAAAAAAAAAAACTAGCCAGAGCAATACCAAATAATGGTTGCACAGTCAGAGAGTAAAAAATGAACATACTCCGCTATACTCCATAATATTCCCTCTAAATAACAATCTGAAGGCTATTTCTGCAGGGTTTACTATTCTTTTAAATACTGCACTGAATAAAATGGCAGTAATTTCAATAACATGGTTCCAAACACAAAATACATGCACAAAAGCCTCCTAATTTTGTAAAAAAGGCTAGTTTCATCCAAATGAGTGGATACAACCTAAAACAGTCTTAGACAAGAAATAAATCATGACCTGATAAAGCAATTCCTGTCAGAAATTCTTAACCTACAAAAATGTTGAAAACAGTCACAAATTACATGAAATAATTGTTTAAAATGCTGTAATCCTGCTCAATCACCTCAAATAATCATAACCCTAAATTAAAAAAAAACTGTAACAGCAGCAAGGTTTCCTGTCAAAGCTTCCAAATGAAGCTTTTAATCAACAATAACAGCCTTACTGTGCTAGTCAAAGTGAAAGCAGAAACGTATACAAAATTTCTAATCAGAAAAGCAGTCAAAGCATCAAAATACACTATTTAAGCACTGATAGAAAAAATAGAGAGGAAATAAAAACCCAAATAGTTTCTTATCTGAGCTCAGCAGCTCAACTTGAGATACTTTTCTTACTATGGCACTGGAAAACTGAAAGGGTCCTGCCTGTGAGTTTGTAAGGCAGTCCCTCTACTGCCAGGTGATTGGCCCATCACATCCAGAGACAGGCAGTGGAAGCGATTTGAGCTTTAGTAGTCTGTCAGAGGGAGGATAGCAGAGCAGTGCTACCCATTTGCCAAAAAGGCATTGTGTTTGTTGGACATTAGCAAGTTTTCCTGTTAAAACTTTCAAATGAAGTTTTTAATCAATGGGAATAACAGAAGCTATTAACTTGTGGCCCTGGAAGCATGAGGCAATGAGAGGAACTGTACTAAAATGGCCTTAGTACAGAAACTCAGTTAAACATTTAACAATGGCCATAAAACCAACAGAAACCTAGAATTTCTTAAAATAAACAGCATAAACCTTGTACTGCAGGTAAATTAAAACTCCAAAAGCATGCAAGTTTCCAATCAGAAAAAACAAGCAAATCAGCAGAATACACTATTCAAGCACTGACAGAACAAGGCAGATGGAGGAAATCAAACTCCAAAGGGTTTCTTATCTGAGCTCAGCAGCTGAAGAAATTCAGAGTAAGAAGCAGTCTTCTAAGATATCCTTCTCTGAAGCAGTCTTCTAAGAGATCCTTCTCTTACTGTGGCACTACAAAACTGAAAGGGCCTGACTGTGGGTCTGTAAGGCAGTCCCTGGAGTTCCAGGAGACTGGCCCAACCCACTCACAGATAGGCAGTGGGAGGGGGGAAATCTGAGCTTTGGTAGATTGCCAGAGGAAGCGTAGCAGAGCAATATGTCAATATGCCAGTAAGGCTGTGTGTTTGTTGAACATCTAAGGTTTTATCAAGATGGATCTCACTAAAGGTTTCAGGAAAGATGAACAACTCTTTGTCAACTTTTTGGCTCCTTGGTTGGGCAGAAAGATTACAAAAGTTACACTGATGAAATGGATTTCAGATTGTATTTCATTCTGTTACACTTCAGCAGTCAGGCAGCTTTCGGTTCCACCAAGGCTGGCTGACTCTGTTAGAACTCAAGGAATTTCCACAGCTTTCCTGTGTCACTTTCCACTTGATGAGATTACAGCAACAGCTACCTGGTCTTCTCTGCAAATCTTTGATAAACATTATTAAGCCTCAGCTCTGTTTGTAGAATGAGGCCATCCTTTGGAGTAACCAAAGCTATGTGGGCCCTACCCCACTACTTCTGGATGGCTTTTCAAAGATAAAGGGTGTCCTGCACATGCTCTGTCATGAGCTCATGAGGAGCTCCATACAAAGGATAGTTGGAGCAAAACAAGATCAGATTTTCCCTGCCCCAAATAAGCAGGACCATAACCCTATAGTTCTGTTATTATTAGGCTAAACTATATACTCCATGGTGAGGTCTACCAGTAAGATTTAAAGGCCACATATCTCTTTACTAGATTTGCAATGCAAGTAAATAGCTAGCTAATGATTGTAGAGAGTATTGCCTGTTGTGTTTTGTGCTCAAAATAAACTGGGTGTATGCTAAAAAGTGATAAAAAACATACACAGTCCCTAAATAAAATTATTTCTAAGTGGATGACCTTATTTTGACTCTTTAAATATTTGAACCAAATGACAGAATATTATATTAAATTGTTTCATAGTTTGCAGAAGCATTTCTAAGTCATATGTACATGATCTGAGATCAGGTATAAGATTTCAGGGGCTAGGCATCTATACCTAGCATTGCTCTTAGCACGATAATATTTTGCACAATAAATTATTCACAGTGGGACTAATGGGAGTGGAAATTAGTGAATTTCCAGAAAATGTAAAGCCAGAAGATATTTTTTAAACATTAACATTTTTGTCATGCAAATACTGCCTGTAGTTTAACTAAGTCTGATCTGTATCTGGGTGGAACATGGTTTGCTTTTCTGCATGCTTTTGGCTACATGATCATAGGATCGTAGGAAGTTATTAGGCTACAGGCCATGAGGCCCTTATAAGCCTAGTCAAGAGTTTAGACCATGCATAGACAAATCAGCACCTGA